>NW_028247423.1:0-29406 GCF_964263255.1 Lissotriton vulgaris | reverse complement strand
TAGTATCTGTTGTAGTATGATGTCAGTAAGCACTATGGGCCTTTGCGTGGTTATGATGCCTTTGATAGCATTGGACTAATTACTGTAGGTAGGGATGAACCTGTATATATATATATATATATATATATATATATATATATATATATATATATATATATATATATATATATATATATATATATTTTCACTGAAAAAAACATAGGGTTTAGACATGTTTTAGTTAGGAATTAGCATTTAAAAAACCTTAAAAATTCACTGAAAAAAACATAGGTTTTAGGGGTGTTATAGTTAGTTGGACCGTTAACTCGTACAAAACCATTGAAATTCCCCCGTTATAGCTAGTTGTACTAACTATAACTCACGCCCCCACAATCCACTGCTGATTATGTCACTTATTAGATCATTCATGACTTGGTCAGTGACATCACTGATCACATCACATCACTGATCACATCTCAAATGACATCACTGATGACATCACTGATGACATCATCCAGTGAATGTGGTTTGGTTTGATATTTAAATAAGTTTTATATATATGTTATGTGAGCAAGGCTACACGTTAGCCGAAACGCGTCATCCTGCCCGACATCTCGCACCATTTATAAGTAAAAAAAAGTCACTGCAGCCAGCAGTGTATGCTGATTTTGGAGTCCGTGTCTTTCTCCGTTGGTGGTCACAGGCGCCGGAGTGGTAATTGGATATATGTAGGTTCCTGCAGCGGCTTTTGCAAAACCCGGAGGAAACAGGATCAGGCACCTACGCTTTCTGCGAACATGGGGAGTGGGCGTTACAACTAACTCCGATGGGAGTGGACTACTGTGTATTTAATCAGGCCCCCAGGTGTGACTGTAAAGCGGAAGTGAAACTGGCACTGAAGAAAGGCCAATGCCTGAAACGCGTCTGCCCAGCGTTTCACTGCTGTAAATATTCACGCTGTGCGCTGATGGAACTGGCAAATTAAAGTCTCTACACCTCACCGAGCATGTGTCGGCCTCTTCTGTTAAGGGAGAAGTTGTAGGAGAGTAGGGTCTGCTATCCTATGGTCACCCCAATTTTTGCTTTTTGCTTCACTGGTTTTCGACTTACTGAGGCTGTGGGCCTGCTAATCAGACCCCCAGCCTGCTGTTCTCTCTCTAAATTTATAATACATGTGCTATAGGTACATACCACAATTGGAAATGGACTCCTTGTCAGCCCCTGTACCATGCACTATAGGTGCTCAGGGCATAGGTGCCACCAAGGCCTACCAGGGGCTGAAGCATAGCTTTTGCCACCCCTGGCTGGTTCTTAAATTGACACAACTGGCTGATCACTCAGCTGGGGCAAGTGGGTGTAGTCACCCCTTGCTTAGATATAGTATACCTATATCTAAACCTATATCTGGACACATATATAGCCTGTAAGCCACTCCTATGGAAGGCCTCATTAATCCTGGAGGCAGAGTGCGTGGTTTTATGTGAGATGGTGCTCTGGCATGAGCTGAGCCTGTCTGCAGCTGTCGGGAACAACTCCCTAAGCTGATCCGGGATAATGCCATACCATATACTCTTAAGCGCCTTATAATCCTCGCGGTTATATAGCAACTTTGGGTTGGCTTTATCAAAACATGTCGTGTAAGGTGTCATACGAATTGGAATACTACCCCCTCGCCAGTTCTGGCGACGGGGGTAGCATTCCACCCTTCTAGAGGGAGAAGACATGTTACTTTACTGAAACGCGGTTGATTTAAAATGAGCCTCAGATCCACAAAATGGATGCCCCTGCCACAGACACGGGTCTGGCCTCCTGCTGCTGACCGAAACCCGGCAGAGGAGGCCTGGACAAAGAGTTTCCTGTCACAGGGCGGTGTCAAACCACCCCAGACAGGAGATAGTGGATTGGAGTAGGGAGGTTTCAAAGAAACCAGACACTGCCTGGGGAGCACAAGGCTGCCCCTTGCATAATCCGGCCAAACCGGTTCTGGGGCCTCCCAGCCCCTGTCCCAGCGCGGCCAGGATCAAAGGAGAGGGGTGTAACCACCCCCTTCCTGGGTCCCACCCATAGGAGGGGACCTAGCAGGATGTCCAACCCCCCAGATTCGAATAAGAGGGGGAGCAGTCCCAATGCAACTCAGATCATCCTGAAGAAACATAAGAAACGAATTCTGGACCCTTCGACTTTCTGCACGACGTTAGAAGACTGAAGAATCTCCCTTGCGGTCAAGCAGTGACCACCCTGTGCAAACAGGTACCAACCAGCCCTCGACCCTTGCTTTGTTGCAGTTCCCGCCGGAACTCGAGCGACAGAGATCGACGAGATCAAGCTTGCCTGCCTTCTCCCTGCCCGATCCACAGTCCCTGCAGAGCTGAGACCAGTGGAGGCGACCGGAAGCGTGGGGCACGCCATCTTGAAAAGGCCACAAGACGCTGACCGTGCAGCCCACGAGTGACCCTCGAAGCTGTGCACCGGGGTTTGAGAAGCCCCAGCCCCGAGCTCCACTTGCACCAAAGCTCACCCCTCCACACTCGACGAGTGTTGCGTGGGGCCCTTCTGCTTGTGTGGGCTCGACGCGTTGGCCCAGTCACTTGCCAGCTGGCTTGTGGCCCCTGTGCCGACGAAACTTGAAATACGACTTGCTTTTCTGGTTGCTCCAGATCTGCACCAGCTCCTGTGAAAAGGAGCCCCCACTCTGACCCTCCTGGTTCGAGTGATAAGCAATCTCCCGGTTCCGCGTGGATTGCTTTTGCCAAGTGCTGTTTGCTGCAATCTTGAAGCCGACGGTGCTGACGGCGAGAGCCTACGTAGGACAGATCGTGACCTGCTCCTGGACGTCGCAGATGCCCCAGAGCCCACGTGACAGCGGAGAGAAGCCTATCGACAACCGCCTGATTGCGCCCGACATTGCCTGGTTCCATCCTGGTTCCACCCTGGTCACTGCTGAGTGACCCAGACTCTGTCCCCTCTGCTTTCAGGTACTTTTCTACTTCGATCCACCCTTGGATCGCACCGGACACTTCTGCTTCACAGCGCCTGCAGCTGCAACAGCTCCAAGCACCAAGAATCTGCGTGACAGAACCCGACGCCACTTCGACCCTGTGCACCCACGGCCTGTGGGTGAGGTAACTTTGCAACGCCGGTGTTCTTACACTGGTACACACCTCTAGGGTCTGTGTCTAAAGTTTTGTGTTCCTAGGTTCAGCGGAAGTATCTTTTAATTCACTTTAACTGACTTTTACGCACCATTGACAGTGCATTGGTGCGCACCGCACTTTCCGTGCTGCACCCGTCTCCTGTGGGCTACTCCCGACTTCATCATTGCTAGTCCTGACTGCTCCCAGCGAATCTCTAGGCCCTAGGCCTAACCATTGTTCGATAAGTGTTCCTTATACCACTTTTTTAGTATATGGTTTGAGTGGCCACCCGCCCTCATCCATAATTGTGCAACTTTATATGTTTTACTGTGCTTTTGATTTAACGCTTGTGGCCCTTTCCTCATAAAGAGTACTGGGGAGTAATTTAGAAATAAATACATATATTTTTACAATATATACTTGTGTGGTGTCCTTTCATTTGATTACAGGATTGTATGTGGTAAAACAGCTCGCTTAACACGACCTCTTAAGTTAAGCCTTTAAGGCTGCTTAGTCCATGCTGCCACTAGGATAGCTTGTCTAACAAGGTTGACTTACAACCTGACATCTTTGGGGTTTGTTTGGACTGATACCCAGTGGTTCCAGAATTGGAAACACTACCTATCAGGCCAACTTCTCACATTGGTGTGCAGCGGTGCGGATTTGAGCTTGCTGTTTGTTTTACCATTGCAATCTTTATCAAATTGAAAGATCACATCAAGTACTTCTAGGTACATATAAATCAAAAGCTTAGCATATTAAGTTCTACTGAACTTAGTAGTTGTAGATTAAAGGGATTAGCACACCCTGACTACAACTCACTAGCAAGGTACAGTAGGAAACCACTTAGTGTAGGTAAGTGCATCACTTACACCTCACTAGCAGTCATGTCTGATACAGGTAGAGCCTCAGGCTCTGCTCCTGTAATAGTTGATCCTATAGGGACAACATCCAGATATGACAACCTTAGCCACAAAGACCTGAGTGCCTTGTGCACAGCCAGGGGGCTAAAAAAGGGCAGAGGCCCTACCATTCCTTCCCTAGTAGCTCTCCTGGAAAAGGATGACCTA
The DNA here is from genome assembly GCF_964263255.1 of Lissotriton vulgaris. Taxonomy (NCBI): domain Eukaryota; kingdom Metazoa; phylum Chordata; class Amphibia; order Caudata; family Salamandridae; genus Lissotriton; species Lissotriton vulgaris. Next base: position 25,223 of record NW_028247423.1, on the reverse strand, counting down.
GATAAGGTGAGCCAGGCTCCCTTAGAATCAGGTGAGGGGATAAACTCCCCTGAGAATGAGGATCTTCCTGACAATGAAGTAGTGGAGGAGGAGGAAGAGGAAGACTCTGATTTAGAAGAGCCTGAAGATCAGGATCAGGGGGGAAACCAGGTACAGGTTGCCAGGCTTAACCAGGCTAACTTGGACCTACATGAGAATGGAGAGGGCCAGCACCACTCCAGATCTCATAACCAAATTCTCCCAGGCAACAGGAGGGTGAGATCTCTATCAGGGGACTCTCATCTTTCTAGTGCCTCAAGAGAATCTCAAAGAGGGATGACTTCCTCCAGAGAAAAGAGCATAGGGCCAGAATGAGGGCTGTCCAACTCCAAATAGAAAGGGAAGAGGTAGCCTTGGCTCAAGCTAAACTTGCTTTAGCAAGAGAAAGAAAATTGTGTGGCTTAGATGCCACTGGTGGCAGCAAAGTTCCTAAAGAAAAAGACAGGGCCTATGACAATAGAAACCTGACAAAAATTGTGCCCCCCTACAAGGAAGGGGATGATATCCACAAATGGATGACTGCTCTTGAGAGGGCCTGCATGGTACAGCAGGTCCCTGAGGATCAGTGGGCAGCAATTTTATGGTACTCCTTTTCTGAGAAAGGGAGGGACAGGCTCCTCACTGTTAGACCTGAGGATGCCAAAAACTACTCTGTTCTGAAGAGTGCTCTTATTGAAGGGTTTGGCCTAACCACTGAGCACTACAGGTTGTTGTTCAGAGACACCCAAAAAGCACAGACTCAGGACTGGACTGATTTTGTAGATTGTGCCACTAAGGCTCTGGAGGGTTGGCTGCAGGGAAGTAAAGTTTCAGACTATACAGGATTGTACAATCTTATGATGAGAGAGCAGATCCTTAATAACTGTCAGAACCAGCTGTTGCATCAATACCTTGTTGACTCTGATCTGACCTCTCCCCAAGAATTGGGAAAGAAGGCAGACAAATGGGTCAGAACAAGGATTAAGCAGAAAAACCAGAACCAAGGTGACCAGAAGAAAACAGACCAGAAGGGTGGGAATCAGAAAGATAAAGAAAAGGACCAGAAGTCTTCAGGCCCCCAAACTAGCAATAAGGAGGGGGGTTCCCAAAATGGAAACAAGAAAAAGAAGAATGATGGCCCAAAGAAACCTTGGTGTAATACCTGCAAATCAGTTTCACACTGGGGCAGTGAATGCACTAAGAAAAATACAGTCCCCACCACTGCAGCTCCTAAAGCAACTGCACCCCCTAGTACAGTCAACAGTGGTGGTACACAGCCAAAGGGTTTAGTAGGGTTGACCCTGGGTACTGAGGTGGAATCTGGCCTAGTCAGAATCCCCACACAGGCAGTTCTCCTATATGATGTGGACTTATCTTTGCCCACTGCAGTAAGCCCCAGTAACCTGGGCAAATATAGGCAGACTCCCTTAATCAATGAGAAACTGGCTCAGGCCTACAGGGACACTTGTGCCAGTGTCACAATGGTGACACCTGACTTTGTGGACCCTGGACAGATTGTACTAGGTGAAAGTTACCTAGTGACCAATGCAAGCAACTCCACTACTTCCCATAGTGTGGCTGTTGTGAACTTCTCCTGGGGAGGGGTAGATGGCCTAAAGAAAGTTGTTGTGAGTGCAGACCTCCCAGTAGACTGTCTGTTAGGCAATGATCTTGAAAGCTCAGTTTGGTCAGAAGTGGAGTACAGGACTCATGCAGAAATGCTAGGGATTTCAGCTCATGTCCTTGCAGTGACAAGGTCTCAGGCTAAGAAGTGCCTTCCTGAACCAGTGGTGGATCTTGAAACAATAGACCAACCACAACCCAAGAGAAGGAGCAAGAGGGTTAAGGCTGTGCCTTCCCACTTGCCCCAGGTTGAGGATCAAGTTTCACAGGAAACTGATTCTGCAGTCCAAGAGGAGACTGTCTCAGAGGAGCTTGAACCTGATCAGGTTGAGTTTCTGGGGACAGGGGGACCCTCAAGGGCAGACCTGGGGCAGGCCCAATTAGATTGCCCTTCACTTGAACCCCTCAGACAGCAAGCTGCTGCTGAGGCTGCAGGGAATGCTCAAGGTACCCATAAAGTGTATTGGGATGAAGGACTCCTTTATTCAGAGGCTAGAGACCCCAAGCCTGGCACATCCAGGAGGTTGGTTATACCTTTGAAGTTTAGGGGCTTCCTTCTTACCTTGGCCCATGATATTCCCCTTGCAGGACACTTAGGCCAGAATAAGACTTGGGACAGGCTTGTTCCACACTTTCACTGGCCTCACATGTCAGAAAATGTCAAGGAGTTTTGTCGCTCCTGTGTCACTTGCCAAGCCAGTGGTAAGTCAGGTGGCACAACAAAGGCCCCCCTGATACCACTACCTGTGGTGGGGGTACCCTTTGAAAGAGTTGGAATAGACATTGTGGGTCCCATGGATCCTCCAACAGCATCTGGGCACAGATTTATACTGGTGGTAGTGGATCATGCCACCAGGTATCCAGAGGCAATTCCCCTGAGGACCACCACAGCTCCTGTGGTGGCAAAAGCCCTCATTGCAGTTTTCTCAAGAGTGGGCTTTCCAAAGGAGGTTCTTTCAGACAGAGGTACTAACTTTATGTCTGGATACTTAAAAGCAATGTGGAAAGAGTGTGGAGTAAACTATAAGTTTACCACACCCTACCATCCACAGTGCAATGGGCTTGTGGAAAGATTCAACAAGACCCTAAAGGGAATGATAAAAGGTTTACCAGAGAAGCTTAGGCGGAAATGGGACATCCTTTTACCCTGCTTGCTCTTTGCTTACAGAGAGGTCCCACAGAAGGGGGTTGGCTACAGCCCTTTTGAACTTTTGTTTGGCCACCCTGTAAGAGGTCCATTGAGTTTGGTGAAGGAAGGATGGGAGTTACCTCTCAAAAAGCCTAAACTAGACATTGTGGACTATGTACTTGGTCTCCGCTCCAGGATGGCTGAATACATGGAGAGAGCATCCAAAAACCTTGAGGCAAGTCAAGAATTACAGAAAGCTTGGCATGACCAAAAGGCTGTTCTGGTTGAGTACCAGCCAGGGCAGAAGGTGTGGGTGTTGGACCCAGTGGGGCCAGCAGCTCTCCAGGACCAATGGACTGGACCCTACCCTATCATTGAAAAGAAGGGAGAAGTCACCTACTTGGTTGACTTTGGCACCCCTAGGAGCCCCCACAGGGTGCTCCATGTAAATCGTTTGAAAGCATTTGTTGACAGGGAGGACATGAGTCTCCTCATGGCCACAGATGGGGAACAGGAGGAAGAGAGTGACCCTCTCCCAGACCTGCTTTCCCAGAACCCTGATGATGGTTCAGTTGATGGAGTAGCCTTGGCAGGCAGCCTCACTGAGCAGCAACAGGTGGACTGCAGACAGGTGTTGCAGGCCCACAGACATTTGTTTTCACTCACACCCAGTCAGACTAACTGGTGCACCCATGAGGTGGACACTGGTGACAATCTGCCTGTGAAGAATAAGATCTACAGGCAACCTGACCATGTCAGGGATTGTATAAAGGCTGAGGTGCAAAAGATGTTGGAGCTTGGAGTGATTGAGCCATCAGAGAGCCCATGGGCTAGCCCAGTGGTCCTTGTGCCAAAACCTCATACCAAAGATGGGAAGAGAGAAATGAGGTTTTGTGTGGACTACAGAGGTCTCAATGCTGTCACTAGGACGGTATAGAGACAAAATATCGACTCCAAAATATCGACTGGACATAATATCGAGTTTTTAATATAGACTGGACAAAATATCGACTGGACATAATATCGACTACAAAAATATCGTTTTTCAGGTAAGTGAAGTAATATCGACTGTATAAAATATAGATAGCAAAAATATCGATTTTTTAATAATATATAATATTTTATAGTGTATTTTTATGTAATAATATGTGTGAATAGTGTGTATTAATGTTATAAAATATTTTATTACATGAATTTTGTTTTTATAATAATTGCGTAATGTAATTCTGTAGCGGGTTGTGGGTTTATAGGGGAATAGGGTGGGAAGTAATTTAATAATAATTAATTAATTAATATATGTTTGTTAATATTTTTAATTAATAATTAATTGATAATTAATTAATATTAATTAGTTAATTAATTAATATAATTTTGAACATATTTTGTATTAGTAAATAATTGTTAATTAATTAATTGTAATTAGTTAATTACATTAATTAGAGTACATTTTTAATATATATAATTTTGTGTAATTTTTAAGTAATTAATTTTGAAAAAATAATATTAATTATTAAAATAATTACAGCTAATGTTCTAATATATTTACTTTATTGTTATTGTTAATTAATAATTAATTGCTAATTAAATAATATTGATAAATTTAGGGTAAAGGAGCATTTTTAGGGTTCAGGGTCAGTTTTCAGTTCATGGGTAAAGGGGTATTTTTAGGGTTCAGGGTCAGTTTTCAGTTCATGGGTAAAGGGGTATTTTTTGGGTTCAGGGTCAGTTTTCAGTTCATGGGTAAAGGGGTATTTTTAGGGTTCAGGGTCAGTTTTCAGTTCATGGGTAAAGGGGTATTTTTAGGGTTCAGGGTCAGTTTTCAGTTCATGGGTAAAGGGGCATTTTTAGGGTTCAGGGTCAGTTTTCAGTTTTTGGGTAAAGGGGTATTTTTAGGGTTCAGGGTCAGTTTTCAGTTCATGGGTAAAGGGGTATTTTTAGGGTTCAGGGTCAGTTTTCAGTTCATGGGTAAAGGGGTATTTTTAGGGTTCAGGGTCAGTTTTCAGTTCATGGGTAAAGGGGTATTTTTAGGGTTCAGGGTCAGTTTTCAGTTCATGGGTAAAGGGGTATTTTTAGGGTTCAGGGTCAGTTTTCAGTTCATGGGTAAAGGGGCATTTTTAGGGTTCAGGGTCAGTTTTCAGTTTTTGGGTAAAGGGGTATTTTTAGGGTTCAGGGTCAGTTTTCAGTTCATGGGTAAAGGGGTATTTTTAGGGTTCAGGGTCAGTTTGGGGTTTTTGGGTAAAGGGGTATTTTTAGGGTTCAGGGTCAGTTTTGGGTTTTTGGGTAAAGGGGTATTTTTAGGGTTCAGGGTCAACAAATAAGATTTAAAAAAATTATTTTTATTATTTTCATTTATTATTTAATTATTATAATTTAATTTAAGTCGTTTTAAGTATATTTTAGTAATAAAAATTTAATATTAATTTAATTTAACACTGTTTTTAATAAAGTCGATATTTTTTACATCTATATTTTTGTTAACGATATTTTGTACTCGATATTTTTGTACTTACCTGTTTGTAGATACAAACTCGATATTTTGACTGTCGATATTTTGTCCACGATATTTTGGCAACTCGATATTATGTCCGTCGATATTATTTCAGTGATCCCACTAGGACAGATGCTCATCCCATTCCAAGAGCAGATGAGCTCATTGATAAATTGGCTTCTGCCAAGTTTCTGAGCACATTTGATTTGACAGCTGGCTACTGGCAAATCAGACTAGCTGAGGAGTCAAAAGCCAAAACAGCATTCTCTACCCCTAGTGGACATTATTAGTTTGTGATAATGCCCTTTGGCTTGAAGAATGCACCTGCCACTTTCCAAAGGTTGGTGAACCAAGTCCTTGCTGGGTTGGATGACTTTTGTGCAGCATATCTAGATGATATTGCTGTCTTTAGCTCCACCTGGGAGGATCACCTGATCCACCTGAAGAAGGTTCTGGAGGCCCTGCAAAAGGCAGGCCTGACTATCAAGGCTACTAAGTGCCAGATAGGGCAGAGCAAGGTTGTGTACTTGGGCCACCTAGTAGGTGGGGGTCAAGTTCAACCACTGGAGAGCAAGATCCAGACCATACAGGACTGGGCTCCTCCAACTACCCAGACACAAGTCAGAGCCTTCTTGGGCCTGACTGGGTATTACAGAAAATTTGTAAAGAACTATGGGTCCATTGTGACACCATTGAATGACTTGACATCCAAGAAGATGCCCAAAAAGGTTCAGTGGACAGTTAGCTGTCAAAAGGCATTTGATGACCTGAAGAAGGACATGTGCTCTGCACCTATCCTGAAGAGTCCTGACTACTCCAAACAGTTCATTGTACAGACAGATGCTTCTGAGTTGGGGGTGGGAGCTGTGCTTTCACAACTTAATCAAGATGGTCAAGACCAGCCCATTGCTTTTATTAGCAGAAGGCTGACCCCCAGGGAGAAACGTTGGTCAGCTATTGAGAGGGAGGCCTTTGCTGTGGTTTGGGCCCTGAAGAAGTTGAGGCCATACTTGTTTGGTACTCACTTCCTAATTCAGACAGACCATAAGCCCCTCTTGTGGCTAAATCAGATGAAGGGTGAAAATCCCAAACTGCTCAGGTGGTCCATTTCCCTACAGGGGATGGACTTTACAGTGGAGCACCGCCCAGGGACTGACCATGGTAATGCAGATGGTCTCTCCAGGTACTTCCACTTAGAACATGAAGACTTATCTGGTCAAGGTTAAGTTTAATGTCCCTGCGTTTGGGGGGGGGTTGTGTAGGAGAGTAGGGTCTGCTATCCTATGGTCACCCCAATTTTTGCTTTTTGCTTCACTGGTTTTCGACTTACTGAGGCTGTGGGCCTGCTAATCAGACCCCCAGCCTGCTGTTCTCTCTCTAATTTTATAATACATGTGCTATAGGTACATACCACAATTGGAAATGGACTCCTTGTCAGCCCCTGTACCATGCACTATAGGTGCTCAGGGCATAGGTGCCACCAAGGCCTACCAGGGGCTGAAGCATAGCTTTTGCCACCCCTGGCTGGTTCTTAAATTGACACAACTGGCTGATCACTCAGCTGGGGCAAGTGGGTGTAGTCACCCCTTGCTTAGATATAGTATACCTATATCTAAACCTATATCCGGACACATATATAGCCTGTAAGCCACTCCTATGGAAGGCCTCATTAATCCTGGAGGCAGAGTGCGTGGTTTTATGTGAGATGGTGCTCTGGCATGAGCTGAGCCTGTCTGCAGCTGTCGGGAACAACTCCCTAAGCTGATCCGGGATAATGCCATACCATATACTCTTAAGCGCCTTATAATCCTCGCGGTTATATAGCAACTTTGGTTTGGCTTTATCAAAACATGTCGTGTAAGGTGTCATACGAATTGGAATACTACCCCCTCGCCAGTTCTGGCGACGGGGGTAGCATTCCACCCTTCTAGAGGGAGAAGACATGTTACTTTACTGAAACGCGGTTGATTTAAAATGAGTCTCAGATCCACAAAATGGATGCCCCTGCCACAGACACGGGTCTGGCCTCCTGCTGCTGACCGAAACCCGGCAGAGGAGGCCTGGACAAAGAGTTTCCTGTCACAGGGCGGTGTCAAACCACCCCAGACAGGAGATAGTGGATTGGAGTAGGGAGGTTTCAAAGAAACCAGACACTGCCTGGGGAGCACAAGGCTGCCCCTTGCATAATCCGGCCAAACCGGTTCTGGGGCCTCCCAGCCCCTGTCCCAGCGCGGCCAGGATCAAAGGAGAGGGGTGTAACCACCCCCTTCCTGGGTCCCACCCATAGGAGGGGACCTAGCAGGATGTCCAACCCCCCAGATTCGAATAAGAGGGGGAGCAGTCCCAATGCAACTCAGATCATCCTGAAGAAACATAAGAAACGAATTCTGGACCCTTCGACTTTCTGCACGACGTTAGAAGACTGAAGAATCTCCCTTGTGGTCAAGGAGTGACCACCCTGTGCAAACAGGTACCAACCAGCCCTCGACCCTTGCTTTGTTGCAAATCCCGCCGGAACTCGAGCGACAGAGATCAACGAGATCAAGCTTGCCTGCCTTCTCCCTGCCCGATCCACAGTCCCTGCAGAGCTGAGACCAGTGGAGGCGACCGGAAGCGTGGGGCACGCCATCTTGAAAAGGCCACGAGACGCTGACCGTGCAACCCACGAGTGACCCTCGAAGCTGTGCTCCGGGGTTTGAGAAGCCCCAGCCCCGAGCTCCACTTGCACCAAAGCTCACCCCTCCACACTCAACGAGTGTTGCGTGGGGCCCTTCTGCTTGTGTGGGCTCGACGCGTTGGCCCGGTCACTTGCCAGCTGGCTTGTGGCCCCTGTGCCGACGAAACTTGAAATACGACTTGCTTTTCTGGTTGCTCCAGATCTGCACCAGCTCCTGTGAAAAGGAGCCCCCACTCTGACCCTCCTGGTTCGAGTGATAAGCAATCTCCCGGTTCCGCGTGGATTGCTTTTGCCAAGTGCTGTTTGCTGCAATCTTGAAGCCAACGGTGCTGACGGTGAGAGCCTACGTGGGACAGATCGTGACCTGCTCCTGGACGTCGCAGATGCCCCAGAGCTCACGTGACAGCGGAGAGAAGCCTATCGACAACCGCCTGATTGCGCCCGACATTGCCTGGTTCCATCCTGGTTCCACCCTGGTCACTGCTGAGTGACCCAGACTCTGTCCCCTCTGCTTTCAGGTACTTTTCTACTTCGATCCACCCTTGGATCGCACCGGACACTTCTGCTTCACAGCGCCTGCAGCTGCAACAGCTCCAAGCACCAAGAATCTGCGTGACAGAACCCGACGCCACTTTGACCCTGTGCACCCACGGCCTGTGGGTGAGGTAACTTTGCAACGCCGGTGTTCTTACACTGGTACACACCTCTAGGGTCTGTGTCTAAAGTTTTGTGTTCCTAGGTTCAGCGGAAGTATCTTTTAATTCACTTTAACTGACTTTTACGCACCATTGACAGTGCATTGGTGCGCACCGCACTTTCCGTGCTGCACCCGTCTCCTGTGGGCTACTCCCGACTTCATCATTGCTAGTCCTGACTGCTCCCAGCGAATCTCTAGGCCCTAGGCCTAACCATTGTTCGATAAGTTTTCCTTATACCACTTTTTTAGTATATGGTTTGAGTGGCCACCCGCCCTCATCCATAATTGTGCAACTTTATATGTTTTACTGTGCTTTTGATTTAACGCTTGTGCCCCTTTCCTCATAAAGAGTACTGGGGAGTAATTTAGAAATAAATACATATATTTTTACAATATATACTTGTGTGGTGTCCTTTCATTTGATTACAGGATTGTATGTGGTAAAACAGCTCGCTTAACACGACCTCTTAAGTTAAGCCTTTAAGGCTGCTTAGTCCATGCTACCACTAGGATAGCTTGTCTAACAAGGTTGACTTACAACCTGACATCTTTGGGGTTTGTTTGGACTGATACCCAGTGGTTCCAGAATTGGAAACACTACCTATCAGGCCAACTTCTCACAGAAGTGGATTGGTTGTGGTGTTTATCTCGGTTTGCAAGCACCGAGTACCGGCACGCCCTCTCGTTCAGGAGCTTCGTGATAGCTTGTGAAACTCTGTGGTGAAGTATTGAAAATACAGCGTGACGCCCCCCTGGCAGGAAAGAACATCCACTGTGATCTTAATTACTGTTGGGGAGAGAGGTACCCACATTGGACTGGGAAAAGGTGTGTGTTGAAGAGACTTACCATCTATGCCTCCCAATGAAACTGTCCTGAGAGTTTTGTGTCCGTGGCTAGTAAGGTGGGGCACCACATGCTGTTCGGGAGCCTAATCACTGTATGTAGGTTCCTGCAGCGGCTTTTGCAAAACCCGGAGGAGACAGGATCAGGGACCTGCGCTTTCTGCGAACATGGGGAGTGGGCGTTAAAACTAACTCCGATGGGAGTGGACTACTGTGTATTTAATCAGGCCCCCAGGTGTGACTGTAAAGCGGAAGTGAAACCGGCACTGAAGAAAGGCCAATGCCTGAAACGCGTCTGCCCAGCGTTTCACTGCTGTAAATATTCACGCTGTGCGCTGATGGAACTGGCAAATTAAAGTCTCTACACCTCACCGAGCATGTGTCGGCCTCTTCTGTTAAGGGAGAAGTGGATTGGTTGTGGTGTTTATCTCGGTTTGCAAGCACCGAGTACCGACACGCCCTCTCGTTCAGGAGCTTCGTGATAGCTTGTGAAACTCTGTGGTGAAGTATTGAAAATACAGCGCGACGCCCCCCTGGCAGGAAAGAACATCCACTGTGATCTTAATTACTGTTGGGGAGAGAGGTACCCACATTGGACTGGGAAAAGGTGTGTGTTGAAGAGACTTACCATCTATGCCTCCTAATGAAACTGTCCTGAGAGTTTTGTGTCCGTGGCTAGTAAGGTGGGGCACCACATGGTGTTCGGGAGCCTAATCACTGTATGTAGGTTCCTGCAGCGGCTTTTGCAAAACCCGGAGGAGACAGGATCAGGGACCTGCGCTTTCTGCGAACATGGGGAGTGGGCGTTACAACTAACTCCGATGGGAGTGGACTACTGTGTATTTAATCAGGCCCCCAGGTGTGACTGTAAAGCGGAAGTGAAACCGGCACTGAAGAAATGCCAATACCTGAAAAGCGTCTGCCCAGCGTTTCACTGCTGTAAATATTCACGCTGTGCGCTGATGGAACTGGCAAATTAAAGTCTCTACACCTCACCGAGCATGTGTCGGCCTCTTCTGTTAAGGGAGAAGTGGATTGGTTGTGGTGTTTATCTCGGTTTGCAAGCACCGAGTACCGGCACGCCCTCTCGTTCAGGAGCTTCGTGATAGCTTGTGAAACTCTGTGGTGAAGTATTGAAAATACAGCGCGACGCCCCCCTGGCAGGAAAGAACATCCACTGTGATCTTAATTACTGTTGGGGAGAGAGGTACCCACATTGGACTGGGAAAAGGTGTGTGTTGAAGAGACTTACCATCTATGCCTCCCAATGAAACTGTCCTGAGAGTTTTGTGTCCGTGGCTAGTAAGGTGGGGCACAACATGGTGTTCGGGAGCCTAATCACTGTATGTAGGTTCCTGCAGCGGCTTTTGCAAAACCCGGAGGAGACAGGATCAGGGACCTGCGCTTTCAGCGAACATGGGGAGTGGGCGTTAGAACTAACTCCGATGGGATTGGACTACTGTGTATTTAATCAGGCCCCCAGGTGTGACTGTAAAGCGGAAGTGAAACCGGCACTGAAGAAAGGCCAATGCCTGAAACGCGTCTGCCCAGCGTTTCACTGCTGTAAATATTCACGCTGTGCGCTGATGGAACTGGCAAATTAAAGTCTCTACACCTCACCGAGCATGTGTCGGCCTCTTCTGTTAAGGGAGAAGTGGATTGGTTGTGGTGTTTATCTCGGTTTGCAAGCACCGAGTACCGGCACGCCCTCTCGTTCAGGAGCTTCGTGATAGCTTGTGAAACTCTGTGGTGAAGTATTGAAAATACAGCGCGACGCCCCCCCTGGCAGGAAAGAACATCGACTGTGATCTTAATTACTGTTGGGGAGAGAGGTACCCACATTGGACTGGGAAAAGGTGTGTGTTGAAGAGACTTACCATCTATGCCTCCCAATGAAACTGTCCTGAGAGTTTTGTGTCCGTGGCTAGTAAGGTGGGGCACCACATGGTGTTCGGGAGCCTAATCACTGTATGTAGGTCCCTGCAGCGGCTTTTGCAAAACCCGGAGGAGACAGGATCAGGGACCTGCGCTTTCTGCGAACATGGGGAGTGGGCGTTACAACTAACTCCGATGGGAGTGGACTACTGTGTATTTAATCAGGCCCCCAGGTGTGACTGTAAAGCGGAAGTGAAACCGGCACTGAAGAAAGGCCAATGCCTGAAACGCGTCTGCCCAGCGTTTCACTGCTGTAAATATTCACGCTGTGTGCTGATGGAACTGGCAAATTAAAGTCTCTACACCTCACCGAGCATGTGTCGGCCTCTTCTGTTAAGGGAGAAGTGGATTGGTTGTGGTGTTTATCTCGGTTTGCAAGCACCGAGTACCGGCACGCCCTCTCGTTCAGGAGCTTCGTGATAGCTTGTGAAACTCTGTGGTGAAGTATTGAAAATACAGCGCGACGCCCCCCTGGCAGGAAAGAACATCCACTGTGATCTTAATTACTGTTGGGGAGAGAGGTACCCACATTGGACTGGGAAAAGGTGTGTGTTGAAGAGACTTACCATCTATGCCTCCCAATGAAACTGTCCTGAGAGTTTTGTGTCCGTGGCTAGTAAGGTGGGGCACCACATGGTGTTCGGGAGCCTAATCACTGTATGTAGGTTCCTGCAGCGGCTTTTGCAAAACCCGGAGGAGACAGGATCAGGGACCTGCGCTTTCTGCGAACATGGGGAGTGGGCGTTACAACTAACTCCGATGGGAGTGGACTACTGTGTATTTAATCAGGCCCCCAGGTGTGACTGTAAAGCGGAAGTGAAACCGGCACTGAAGAAAGGCCAATGCCTGAAACGCGTCTGCCCAGCGTTTCACTGCTGCAAATATTCACGCTGTGCGCTGATGGAACTGGCAAATTAAAGTCTCTACACCTCACCGAGCATGTGTCGGCCTCTTCTGTTAAGGGAGAAGTGGATTGGTTGTGATATATATATATATATATATATATATATATATATATATATATATATATATATATATATATATATATATATATATATATATATATATACACACAGATATATCAATCTGCCTTGAAGACTGCGTGATATACATATATATATATATATATATATATATATATATATATATATATATGTATATATATATATATATATATATATATATATATATATATATATATATATATATATATATATATATATATATATATATATATATATATATATATATATATATATATATATATATATATATATATATATATATATATATATATATATATATATATATATATATATATATATATATATATATATATATATATATATATATATATATCCTACTGCCAGTAGGTATATATAGTTAGGACCTAGCTACCATAGGAAATCTGCAACATTCTATTGGAAATAACTTTGGCGCCGGTTGAGGAATTCGCGTGTAATTTTCCAAAATTTTGCCCAGCTCCACTCCGCTCCTTTCCTGAAAGTTTTGGGGGTATTCGTGAAGTGGGGGCTGAGAAAAAAGGGGGATCCCAAAACGTGTTTTCCCCATGTTAATTTCCATAGGATGTTCTGACACGGCTACAGCCCGAACCGCTGAACAGAATTACGCCAAACTTTGCAAAATTGTAGGGACTGGTACGCAGATGTGCCTTTGCTATATTTGATGAAAATTGCTGCAGTGTTTTTTTTGAAAATTAACTTCAAAAGCACATATATATCTGGGCGGAGCCTAACCACACATCTCATCGTGAGATCTGATTGGCTGTCAGCACTTCAAGAAGTGTTGGCAGCCATCTTGGGACCAATATACATGATAGCACCTCATTAAAAAGCATTGTAGTTAATAGAGGGTTTTAGGACTTTAGTTACATTATAAATCATTTGTTGATTGATGGTACCATACTCATTTTAGGAATTGTGGTGTGTTCTAAGGTGATTTTACCATGTGAAAAAGCCTTCTGCTGGGATATCATGAATCATGTTTGAAAGAAAACTATTATCTCATGAATTTCCCACAGTGGTTTGGAAGGGGATCTATAAGCTAAACTGAAAGCATATTTTCTGTAAATCCACATTATCTTTCTCAGCCATGTGAGAATGAAGTCTGACATTCTCAGTAAAACATGTACATCCAACAAGGACAGAGACTGTCAGTTGATTCCTTTGTGTTCTGCTGCAGCCCCTTAGAGTGTTCTGAAGAACAACTAGAGCGCTAACAGTCCTACTTATTACAAAGGTATGGCACACCTGAAGCCATCTTGATTGGAATAAAGTGGTAACTCTTAAAACATTTAATTTAAAAAGGAACAAAATGAGGGGGTATATTTTGCCATAGAAAGTATGATTCGTGCGGCAGAAAGAAAAATTAGGGCACATTTTGAGTGACTTCTCAAATCCTCTTCTATTTAATTAAAATATTCTGACCTGCAGTCTCCCAAGATGGCCACCAGAGACAAAAGAGCCCAAATGTAGCCCAAATATCACCCAGATGTAGGCCAAGTATAGCCCAATGACAGAATGTCCCAGAGTGTTCTAAAGAACAAGTAGAGCGCTAATAGTCTTACTTATGACAAAGGTATGGCACACCAGAAGCCATCTTGATTGGAATGAAGTGGTAAGTCTGAAAACATTTAATTTAAAAAGGAACAAAATGAGGGGGTTCATTTTGCCATAGAAAGTATGATTAGTGCTTTAGAAAGAAATATTAGGGCACATTTTGAGTGACTTCTCAAATCCTCTTCTATTTCATTAAAAAATTCTGACATGCAGTCTCCCAAGATGGCCACCAGAGACAAAAGAGCCCAAATGTAGCCCAAATATCACCCAGATGTAGCCCAAGTATAGCCCAATGACAGAATGGCTTAGAGTGTTCCAAAGAACAACTAGAGCGCTAACAGTCCTACTTATTACAAAGGTATGGCACACCTGGAGCCATCTTGATTGGAATAAAGTGGTAACTCTTAAAACATTTAATTTAGAAAAGGAACAAAATGAGTGGGTATATTTTGCCATAGAAAGTATGATTAGTGCTGCAGAAAGAAAAATTAGGGCACATTTTGAGTGACTTCTCAAATCCTCTTCTATTTCATTAAAATATTCTGACCTGCAGTCTCCCAAGATGGCCACCAGAGACAAAAGAGCCCAAATGTAGCCCAAATATCACCCAGCTGTAGCCCAAGTATAGCCCAATGACAGAATGTCCCAGAGTGTTCTAAAGAACAACTAGAGCGCTAACAGTCTTACTTATGACAAAAGTATGGCACACCAGAAGCCATCTTGATTGGAATGAAGTGGTAAGTCTGAAAACATTTAATTTAAAAAGGAAAATGAGGGGGTTCATTTTGCCATAGAAAGTATGATTAGTGCTTCAGAAAGAAAAATTAGGGCACATTTTGAGTGACTTCTCAAATCCTCTTCTATTTCATTAAAAAAAATTCTGACATGCAGACTGAAACATGCACTTTGAATACCAGCAGCAGACTTCCCTGGTGAGCAGTAGCTTTACTACAGTGATCTAATGAGCAAGTAGAGTGCTAACATTCAGAATTTATGGCAAATGCGTGACACATCTGAATGCCTTCTTGATGGAACCAAAGTAAACAATGCAATAGATCTCGCCCTCGTTTAAGTTAAAGCCATTCTGTTTGTAATGAGGTGGCTTTTTAGCTTTGCTTTTATTAGTGTTTTTAAAACTTTCATGTAAATAACATGCATATGTATGCATATATGTATATGTATGCATGCATTTATATTTGTATTTATATAGATATGCAGATTATATATGTTTATATATGTATATATATATATATATATATATATATATATATATATATATATATATATATATATATATACACATACATATATATAAATGCATATGCATATATATGCATATATATATGTGTATATGTGTGCGTGTAGAGAGAGGTAGAGAGGTAGGGGTAGAGAGGTAGAGGTAGAGAGGTAGAGACTAGTAGAGAGAGAAGTAGGAAGAGGTAGAGTGGTAGAGAGTAGAGAGTGAGTAATAGAGTTGAGAGTGAGTAGTAGACAGTAGTAGAGAGCAGTAGAGAGAGTAGCAGAGAGTGAGTAGTAGAGAGTAGTAGAGTGAATAGTAGAGTGAGTAATAGAGAGTAGTAGAGAGTGAGTAGTAGAGAGTAAGTAGTAGCGTGAGTAGTAGAGAGCAGTAGAGAGTGAGTAGTAGAGAGTAGTAAAGAGTGAGTAGTAGAGAGTAGTAGAGAGTGAGTAGTAGAGAGTGAGTAGTAGAGTGAGTAGTAGAGAGTGAGTAGTAGAGAGTAGTAGAGAGAGAGTAGTAGAGAGTGAGTAGTAGAGAGTAGTAGAGAGTGAGTAGTAGAGAGTGAGTAGTAAAGAGTGAGTAGTAGAGAGAGAGTAGTAGAGAGTGAGTAGTAGAGAGTAGAGAGTAGTAGAGTGTGAGTAGTAGAGAGTAGTAGATAGTGAGTAGTAGGGAGTGAGTAGTAGAGAGAGAGTAGTAGAGAGTAGTAGAGTAGTAGAGAATGAGTAGTAGAGAGTGAGTATTAGAGAGTAGTGGAGTAGTAGAGAGTAAGTAGTAGAGAGTAGTGGAGAATATTCCAAAGTTTGGCACAGCACCACTTGCACAATAAGTCCAATCAAATCATATCACTTAGAGTCCTTATTGAAGAGCTGAATCTTGGTGTATATTCAAATTCTTTTATTTTCCTTAAGTTTATGTACCACAGCCAGCAGACGCGTTTCGTTCTGTACAACAGAACTTCTTCAGGGCGTTCTTATTTCCTTCAAGTTATGTTGGTATCCTGTTGTCATATAACTAGATATTTTTTCCAAATGTTAGACGAGGCGTAAGTACTTTCTTATTCAAAGTGACTAGGTATCAATTTTACCCACACAATTCGGGCAGACTTGAGTAATTTATAGCATCCTCAAAGTCAGTCTTTCAAAAATTCCAAAGTATAGGACATGATAATCCAAATCCAAATGTTTCTCAAGAAAAGTCATTTTCAATCGTTCGGAATATCGGCGTTTGGGCAGATATGACCCAGGGACCCCCAGTATGCAAGGGGAATTAGTCCCCCCTCTGCAAACGCGACAGTGGCCTGCGTTGCAGAGAGGTGTAAAAAGGGGCATAGCCTCATTACACCTCTGTGAAACGCAGCCCCCTGGCGCATACTGGAGGTTCCAGGTGGGCTAGATGGCCCCCAGGGACCCCTAGTATGCAGTAAAGTGATATGCTCTGGGCGCTATAGCATACTGGTCACTGTAGTATAACTGTGTAAGTAGTGTTAGTATGCGTTTATACTATACATGGAGTGGGAAGTGAACTACTCACCCCTACTGGTCTCAAGACTCGGGGATTAAACCATGAGCTCATTGCTGTAAAGTCATATGCTCTGTGTAGTGTTCCAATGTAAGTCATAGTAAAATGTTGGTATGTAATGCTAATAGAATATAAGTATGTAATGTTAGAATGTAGGGCTGTCAACAGGGGAACCTTGGGGAGTTTGTACACGGTGTTGGAGAAGATGGTTGCCTTGCTCTCTGCTCCTGTTGGTGGCTGTTTAAGCAGTCTTGTTTTCCTGCAATAAATCTACTTATCTGATCCACTGCTGTCTGACTCTTCACTACATAAATTTGGCGACGAGCGGGAGAAGGTAAAAAGAAGGCAGCACTCTCCAATATTTCGAGCTTGCTTGCGTTGTGCTGAAGACTTTTTCTTCATGAAGCTGTTTTTACACATCCCAGGGTCGTCGGCTCATTGATATATGTCATCCGACCTCTGGTAGGATTTATATTTTTAGATTTTGGGCTTCCTCTGCCTCTTCACTACACTCTAGTCACTGTACCACACATGTGCAAGTAGTGTTAGTATGCATTTATACTAATTCTGTAGTTATGCAGTAACCAATGCATCATGATCCTAGGGAGCGCCATCTCCCAGGCGCAGCTCATACAATGTCCCGGGGTGTGCATCTGCGGGACATTTATGTTTGCTATTACAGGGCGGGTGCATGGCTTCCACCCTGTGATAGCAAATCCTTATTTGCCGTGTTGTCGCTTTAATAGAGCGGATCCGGATGGTAAAAGCAGAGAACCCATGGTGGAGG
This sequence comes from Lissotriton vulgaris, assembly GCF_964263255.1. Classification (NCBI taxonomy): domain Eukaryota; kingdom Metazoa; phylum Chordata; class Amphibia; order Caudata; family Salamandridae; genus Lissotriton; species Lissotriton vulgaris. The sequence continues at coordinate 7,692 of NW_028247423.1, read as the reverse complement.
GAAGCACAAGGTGCTGTTTGGGCAGAAGCTAACTGTGAATAACAGTTGAACAGATCAGTGGATGATGAGTGCTGACTCAGAACACCTCAATGTATGGCTATGTGTGTATTTTTCATTTAAGATTTTTTTTTATTACCTACGGCCGGTGAAACAGCTAATTCTGTGTCTAGTCCGAAGCTAACACGTTATGTATTAAGAACGTAATAGAAGTGTTAAAAAAAATGTCTATTTTGTTTGAGCTTGTAAATTATTTATAGTTAAAAAAAAACAAAAAAACTGTTTTACTGCTATTATTGGCCGCTAAGAGCATCATGTCCTACACAACTAAATACCGGCTTACAAAGTGATGGGGACCTATTGTGAAACTAAACTCCACAACTGATACATGCGTGCATTGTGGTACCCCTGCTATTACGCCTCAGTTTGACTACACGCCATGTAGTAACATTGGCAGAGGGGTGAAAGGTCCAATATTATGTGCGCATTCTGCAAAGTGAAAACTCGTCTCTTAGTCAAGCCGCTGCAGTTTGTTCCTCTGTATTTACTATAAACCTAGTTTTCCTTTCATTTTCGATCCCTCAGTCGTTTCCCTGCCTCTTCTGCAAGGTCCCTCAAGGGGTTGTCAGTGTTCTTTTGTCGCTCTACAAAATAGGTAATATTTCTTAGGGTGAGTGGAAGGCTGGTAGGTCTTGAGAGTGGTTTATCGGCTAGAGAGGCCTACTTTGAAGCTTGGGTACCATATTCGTGTCAGGTGGGAGGCTCAAATATCCTGTGATTCTTGGTAAACGCGCTGTGAGACCTTCAGGTTGAGTTCACACTATATAAAACTGCCACAACAACAAAAAAAGATCCACGTGTCAGGTCTTCCAGTTTTAGTGTCGCCAGTCTACCTTGTGCCCTATTCCTTGCTTTACCCACTGTGGGGTATTAGACATTGAGCGGCCATTTTAAAAATCCTTTAGAGCTTGCCTAAAATCACATACTCCTCTAAGCACACATGTAGTTATTGTATCACCCCCTAACGCAGGGCGAATATTCAGTGCATGTAGATATGTGTTTTTATAAAGTGTGAAAACATAAAACTAGAAAGATGTTCCTGCAGTGGCCGATCATTCAATATTGTGTGTACATCTCAAATTTAGTCAACACAAAAAGTGACAGAGGAAGTACAAGTGAAATTCATTCAAAAAATATATATATTTTTATTTATTTCTTATATTTTGTTTTTGTATGAATATAAATACATATCAGTTAAATTCTTAGTCAGCGAATCGTCTTTTATCAAATTCATAGACAATACATGAAATGTAAGAAAAAATTCAAAAAAGACACAAGGACAAATCTAAAATCCATAACAAATAAACAGAAGTAACCCCTGAACAGCAATCATATACAACAACTCACTCACGTGCTAACAGACATTCCACATTCATACTACATACAGAGATGAAAAAGGAACTGGATCCCTATTAGCGAGATGGTTACGCTAATGTGGTAAAAGGTCAACAAGATGTAGTTGTTGGCTCTATTGGCGGGTCTACGCGCGTTTCGGTGGGCAAGCCACCTTCATCAGGACCTTGAACATCAGATAGTGCAGGTAACAGGGGATCAGGCAAGAGAGAAATTGGCCTGAAAAAAGAAGACAGATCTGTCACTATCACATACACAAAAAATCTGTGAACAAGTAAGCGTTAGTACATCCACTGTTGAGTCAACCCCATGGCTCATTACTCTAAATAAGAGAGAGATTATCCCTTAGTTGTGAGAATACAGAAATCTAATCGTGTAAGAATAAAATAATGGGTACAAAGTGAGGAGTCCCACTATCATTTAATGCATGTGCAGTAGAGTTGATTTATTCTGCACATACCAAAACAAAGGACGGGGGGTACTGAATATACAGAGAGATGTGGGCAGTAAGATGTACTTACAAGATGATAGGAAAGCTATCACTCCAACTTAGTCTCTACGAGAGTACATGGGACGGGTCACGGGAAAATCACTGCATCTATAAGGTGGTCAAGGGAAACTGTTACAGTCAGATTCTAAGAAGGGGAAAAAAGAATCCCACGATCTAAGTGTAAGGTCCCCATAAATGATGCTTACCCGAAATGCCAAGTCGAGTGTATCTAGTGGTCCTCAAATTTTCATAATAATGTGAGCGAAATAAGATTCAGTGTAGTAAGCTAGAAAAAGGAAATTATGAGATCACTAGTCAAAAATTATTACTAGAGGACACTAATCCTCTGAGTTAACTGAACTGCTTTGTAATAACACTCTATGGAGAAGTCATACCAAAATTGCGCCAGTTGTTTTCCTTGATATTTGGGTTCTGAGGAGATACTCCTAATATTTAGAAGGTCCCAAGGATACTGTAGTCCACGAAGGGCGTTCACTCTTATGTTAATAGAGTCTCTAATAGGGTATAAAGAGATACCAACACATATGTGTAAGGCACAACATACATGTTGTTAAATTGTTTTACATCTGCGAGGTTGGAAAGGTTATACTGGAAACTTACAATGTTTAATTGTGGCCGGATTTCATAAACGTAAGGCATTCTCCGAGTTGATTTAATTCCGTAACGTCGCCGCGACCCTGCAAGGTAAAGATAAACTATTCAGGGCCAATTACAAGATCACATAAACGCGTAGAGTAACATGCACAAACTAAGTCCTATGGCTGGAGGTTTAAGCGGGGGGCTAGTATACTCGAAGGATCCATACGGATGATATTAAGAGACGAGCCCTCCAAGTATGTGGGCAATTGCATAGAAATGCCGAAACTAAGGTTCGAAAGTTCTACACTCTATGTGTGAGTCCACGGCGCTGTCACAAGGAACAGCGTCTCTAAGTATGGCCAAAAGGGTGCCCTACGTTCGTATTGCGCTTACCTTTCAATTCGGCGAATAACGTCCAGGCATCTACGCGTCCTCGGGACCCTCCGTCGGACATTGTTTCTGTGCGCCCAGATTTATACATTGGTGTGCAGTTTGAAATATCGCGGACATGATGAAAGAGCCGCGAGAGTGTCGTAGTGTGGAAATAGGCAAGGGACTACAACCCGGCGACTGTAACCAAGCGGCCATATTGTGTGTACACAGTCAGTCAAATTGCCGAGAATACGATCTAGTAGAGAAAGGCGACTCTTTCTTGGAGGATCTGCTCTCCTTGGTTTTAAAGCAAAAGAAAGATTGTAAAATGAATCAAAACAAGCCCTGAATTGAGAATGTCTAAAAAAAGCAGACAATTAATCAGATGATGTAGGCTGAAATATCGCGGACATGATGAAAAGCCGCGAGAGTGTCGTAGTGTGGAAATAGGCAAGGGACTACAACCAGGCGACTGCAACCAGGCGGCCATATTGTGTATACACAGTAAGTCAAATTGCCGAGTATCCGATCTAATAGAGAAAGGCGACTTTTTCTTGGAGGATCTGCTCTCCTTGATTCTAAAGCAAAAGAAAGATTGTATAATGAATCAAAACAAGCCCTGAATTGAGAATGTCTAAAAAAAGCAGACAATTGATCAGATGATGTAAGCTGAAACGTACCAAATTGTCAATGATATTCAGGATACTTATCAAGAGTGAAAAAGGACTACTAAAATCGGGGTTGAAGGGTAAACCTTCTATTTTGTTAATGATATCCCCGGTATCACGTATGTATGAGTCCGCCATTAGGACTAAAAAACTGTCAGCTCCACTGGTAGTACACTGTATTGAGAGGCAACACAAAGAGGATGAGATAAAATGGTCCATCCTGGAAAAAGTAGCTTCGAAAATGGGTGAGCCCATTGAAGTCACACGTAAAAAACGTGAGACATTCTGGATTTTCTTACTGGACAGTGTCAAGCGAGGCCTTAATGAAGAGATATCTTGGTTTGTCACCAAGTAAAGAACCCTGATCTCCTGATCATGTCTATCTGTCGCTTTTCCGGCATTGTTTAGGATACATTCTGGATATAGTTGTGTTTTTATAATTTTATTTTTAGTAGTCCTTTTTCACTCTTGATAAGTATCCTGAATATCATTGACAATTTGGTACGTTTCAGCTTACATCATCTGATCAATTGTCTGCTTTTTTTAGACATTCTCAATTCAGGGCTTGTTTTGATTCATTATACAATCTTTCTTTTGCTTTAGAATCAAGGAGAGCAGATCCTCCAAGAAAAAGTCGCCTTTCTCTATTAGATCGGATACTCGGCAATTTGACTTACTGTGTATACACAATATGGCCGCCTGGTTGCAGTCGCCTGGTTGTAGTCCCTTGCCTATTTCCACACTACGACACTCTCGCGGCTTTTCATCATGTCCGCGATATTTCAGCCTACATCATCTGATTAATTGTCTGCTTTTTTTAGACATTCTCAATTCAGGGCTTGTTTTGATTCATTTTACAATCTTTCTTTTGCTTTAAAACCAAGGAGAGCAGATCCTCCAAGAAAGAGTCGCCTTTCTCTACTAGATCGTATTCTCGGCAATTTGACTGACTGTGTACACACAATATGGCCGCTTGGTTACAGTCGCCGGGTTGTAGTCCCTTGCCTATTTCCACACTACGACACTCTCGCGGCTCTTTCATCATGTCCGCGATATTTCAAACTGCACACCAATGTATAAATCTGGGCGCACAGAAACAATGTCCGACGGAGGGTCCCGAGGACGCGTAGATGCCTGGACGTTATTCGCCGAATTGAAAGGTAAGCGCAATACGAACGTAGGGCACCCTTTTGGCCATACTTAGAGACGCTGTTCCTTGTGACAGCGCCGTGGACTCACACATAGAGTGTAGAACTTTCGAACCTTAGTTTCGGCATTTCTATGCAATTGCCCACATACTTGGAGGGCTCGTCTCTTAATATCATCCGTATGGATCCTTCGAGTATACTAGCCCCCCGCTTAAACCTCCAGCCATAGGACTTAGTTTGTGCATGTTACTCTACGCGTTTATGTGATCTTGTAATTGGCCCTGAATAGTTTATCTTTACCTTGCAGGGTCGCGGCGACGTTACGGAATTAAATCAACTCGGAGAATGCCTTACGTTTATGAAATCCGGCCACAATTAAACATTGTAAGTTTCCAGTATAACCTTTCCAACCTCGCAGATGTAAAACAATTTAACAACATGTATGTTGTGCCTTACACATATGTGTTGGTATCTCTTTATACCCTATTAGAGACTCTATTAACATAAGAGTGAACGCCCTTCGTGGACTACAGTATCCTTGGGACCTTCTAAATATTAGGAGTATCTCCTCAGAACCCAAATATCAAGGAAAACAACTGGCGCAATTTTGGTATGACTTCTCCATAGAGTGTTATTACAAAGCAGTTCAGTTAACTCAGAGGATTAGTGTCCTCTAGTAATAATTTTTGACTAGTGATCTCATAATTTCCTTTTTCTAGCTTACTACACTGAATCTTATTTCGCTCACATTATTATGAAAATTTGAGGACCACTAGATACACTCGACTTGGCATTTCGGGTAAGCATCATTTATGGGGACCTTACACTTAGATCGTGGGATTCTTTTTTCCCCTTCTTAGAATCTGACTGTAACAGTTTCCCTTGACCACCTTATAGATGCAGTGATTTTCCCGTGACCCGTCCCATGTACTCTCGTAGAGACTAAGTTGGAGTGATAGCTTTCCTATCATCTTGTAAGTACATCTTACTGCCCACATCTCTCTGTATATTCAGTACCCCCCGTCCTTTGTTTTGGTATGTGCAGAATAAATCAACTCTACTGCACATGCATTAAATGATAGTGGGACTCCTCACTTTGTACCCATTATTTTATTCTTACACGATTAGATTTCTGTATTCTCACAACTAAGGGATAATCTCTCTCTTATTTAGAGTAATGAGCCATGGGGTTGACTCAACAGTGGATGTACTAACGCTTACTTGTTCACAGATTTTTTGTGTATGTGATAGTGACAGATCTGTCTTCTTTTTTCAGGCCAATTTCTCTCTTGCCTGATCCCCTGTTACCTGCACTATCTGATGTTCAAGGTCCTGATGAAGGTGGCTTGCCCACCGAAACGCGCGTAGACCCGCCAATAGAGCCAACAACTACATCTTGTTGACCTTTTACCACATTAGCGTAACCATCTCGCTAATAGGGATCCAGTTCCTTTTTCATCTCTGTATGTAGTATGAATGTGGAATGTCTGTTAGCACGTGAGTGAGTTGTTGTATATGATTGCTGTTCAGGGGTTACTTCTGTTTATTTGTTATGGATTTTAGATTTGTCCTTGTGTCTTTTTTGAATTTTTTCTTACATTTCATGTATTGTCTATGAATTTGATAAAAGACGATTCGCTGACTAAGAATTTAACTGATATGTATTTATATTCATACAAAAACAAAATATAAGAAATAAATAAAAATATATATATTTTTTGAATGAATTTCACTTGTACTTCCTCTGTCACTTTTTGTGTTGACTAAATTTGAGATGTACACACAATATTGAATGATCGGCCACTGCAGGAACATCTTTCTAGTTTTATGTTTTCTCCTCCCCTCGTTTCCTGGGCCATAAATTACTTGTTTGAGGGGGTCCCATTGTTCATGTTTTTATAAAGTGTGAACCCAGCTAAAAAGCAGTAAAACACACTATAGGATCCAAGGCAAAGACACATCAAGGTGTGATTGGAGGGGTAGGTGGTTGTAAAGAGCGACAGTGTGGTGTTACTCAGAGCTTTAAATTGAAAAATAGAAGTGCAGGTACCAGAGTACCTGCTTGTTTCAGAGAAGTGCCGGTACTCTCCAATTAAAAGTATAGCATTTCTCTTGAGAGTGCCGGTACTCTCCCTTTCAAAAGAAAAAGGTGCCCGTACTCCGTACCGGCCCATTTAAAGCACTGGTGTTACTGCATCATGCTGTAGTGCTTTTAAAGAGATGGGTGCTCAGCGCTTTCCTAAACTGGAGCATGAGCAGGCAGACGTTGCTCAAGACCCTGTGTGCACAAACAGAGAGGACTGCTGCGTGGTGGTTTCTTTGGCACTTCTTTGTTTGCTGGCGGTGTCCATGCTGCGTGGGTGCCGAGAGCCACCAGTCATGGGGAGCTTGTCAGATAGGCAAGGGTGCAGGCTGTTAAGGCCTCCTAGCTACGTCAGCTAGTTTTGAACACACCATTAGCTAGCAAGGGCAGCTGAGTGAGTTCTATCAGGGTGTATTGCCTAAAAGACTATGGGTTGGAAAAATAAAAAGTTATGGGGTTTAAAAAGTACTATGCTGAATTTGTGAATCTCTGCAGGAAACGTGAGCAGTCAACAAATTTACTGCTCGGTGCTAATCTGTTGCAGATTTCCATAACGCTTGCAGGCTTTCATTCAAACTTGCGTGCAGAATTCTTTGAAAAGCCAGATGGATTATTTACATACTTTCATGAAACTGCATACATGATGGACTTCCTTCCCTTGCTGCACTGAGGCATCCAAATGGGGAAAGTGTAGGGGTTTAGACAGAATTTGGCATGTCCAAGATGGCATAGACCACCAAAAAGAGATGTTTTTATTGACAGTGAAACGTACTAATGTTTGATTTTCTTCCCTGAACTTTTTTTCCAGCTTGTAAAACGAATATATTGTTCTAATAGGCAGATTTTAAACCCACACGCACAGGCTTCTTACAATTAAAGGCACACTCGTTTTATTCTGTCTCACTTGAACTGGTCTCCCCC
>NW_028247422.1:0-48946 GCF_964263255.1 Lissotriton vulgaris | reverse complement strand
AGCAAAGTGAATTTTATCAGGTTACATAAAGATCTCACCAATTACCAGGCCACTGGTAATGACAGCCTGAGAGGCCACAGTGCATACAGTAAAGGAGACGATGTGCACCAGACACACATGGGACTGAGCAGGCACAGTAGGAAAAGAAACTGGATCAGCTGAGTACATTTTTTAAGACTTTTGGTGTAATGTATGGGTGGGACAGATAGAGCAATGACCACCTGAAAGAGGTACCGGTGGAACCCAAAATCAATCTACAGCACAAATTAACCACAGCAATGCCATATTTATATTTAGATCATATCTTAGCCTCAGGTGATACTAGGATCTTCTGTTTTTTTTTAACTCACAATACTACCTCCCATTAACTAACCTGAAGCTTCACCTAGCTTGCCTGAATCCTAGTGCCTAGAGTACATATATTATGTGATGTGCATAAAATAAAATTAAGAGCTTCCAAAGAAGCCTGAAAGGTGACATAATAGGTGCAAAATGTGTGTATTCCTAGTGGGAAAACAATGGAGCATTGAACAACGACTGAAGCTCTGAGTTTTTATGAAGGATAACTTATAAGAGGGAACAAGATGTGCACGGACTCCCAAATATTCCTAGAATAATTAAAATACGAAGAGCCTTCTATTATCTATTATCAAGGCAAATTAATTCATTTTGACTGATATGATGGAAAGTTCAGCAGATCACACATTTGAGATAAACTTTGGTTTGTCTGTATCTTGCATGACCTTTTCGAGCGAGGGTATACGTTGTTAAAAAGGTTAAGGGAGACACCAGCAGGAATTGGTTCACACGCAAAATGTCTTTCAGTAAGATATTTTCTGCGCAGACAAGTCACCTGTGGCAAAAATGGTGCAAATTCGTCCAATTGGAAGTTTCTAGGGGCCTCATTTATGAGGCCTTGCGTCAGTTTTGCGCTGCGGATGCGTCACTTTTTGTGACGCATCTGCGGCGTAAAACATGCGCCTTGTTGCGCCATATTTAAAAAGTGACGCATCTAGGTAGATGCGTCACTTTTTAAACCCCTGCGCCACATTATACCTGCGTCAGGTATAATGTATGCAGAGGGGGCGTTTCCCCGCAAAAAGCCTCGTAATAGTGACGCAGTGAAATCTACGAGATTTCACTGCGTCACTTTTAGGATGCGGTTGCGTCAAAATCTTGCGCCTGCCTCACAGCAGGCATAAGACTGACGCAAGCCCTTTCACATGGGGCTTTCCCCATGTGAAAGGACGCATTGCTGGAGATGCGTCACTTTTGTGACACACTCCAGCAATGCGCCACTTTTGCGCTTACAGATGCGTCAGAAATACTGACGTATCTGTAAGTCCTTGCGACATGATGCATCATACATTAAATATGACGCATCATTGGTGTCGCAAGGAGTGCGCAGTGAAAAGTGACGCATCGCTGTTTTCACGCAGCGATGCGTCACTTTTCATAAATGAGGCCCTAGGTATTTTGTAAATTTGACCTCAATTGAAATTCAGGATTTCCACAAATTCCAGGTGGAATTTTCATTGCTGCAGCATAAAGCCAATATCTGCTGCAAGGGTTGGTTCTTCATGTAGCATACATTTAATGTATGACATTAAAACTTTTTAATGCAGAGCCCCACCATTGTTAAATATTTTTTATTGCCCCCACCAAATGAAAAACATATGTTTTATCACCTATCTTCTCGAACATTGAATACTCAAAGCAAGCTAAAGAATTGTAATGGGGCATGAGGGCACATCCTGCTTCTAACACACATAGCTAAAACATAGCCAGTAATGTTTTCCAGCCAAAAGCACTTTTTATGCTGTGGATTTTATTTCCATACTTACAATGTTGAAAGTCAAACTACAAAACCCAAAATGCAACACACTGATGAGCAAAATGTGTAAGGGATTTTAGCGGGTGCCCAAAGGTTTTGACAAAAGTGTTAATTCCTGACTTTCATATTTTCTGCTCACAATACCTAGCTAACAAGAAGCCACATCATGTATGACATCTTCACCTAGTCATGTTTTCCAGCCAAAAGCACTTCATATGCAGTGATTTTTCTGTCTAAGCTTACAAAATTAAAAGGGAAACTGCAAGCCCTAAAATGCAACACTCTGGGGATCAAAAGCAGCAAACCTTTTCGCAGTTTAGCAGCTATGAATATATTAAAATTTCAAACACTGAAATTGTATTCAGTTATCCCTTTTAAAAACTCATTCAAAAATTCCTGATGGTCACATGTTATTGCCAGAACTGTCAAACTAGGGGTCAGGTCCGGTGCCCAAACCCACAGTCTTATGATGATGGACATCTTACTTTATGTTTAAAAAAAACATAGAAATTAATTGAAAAAAGCACAGGTTAAGGTGATGTTCTAGTTAGGAACTTTAATAGTAGGTGCCGCTCTAAGTCGTCTCCTAAGGAACTCGTTTAACCCTCGACTAGGCACTTAGAAAAATCTTCCTCTCCGGTCCGTGGGGACTGGTGCTCATTTGGAAGTCGGACCCTGTGCTGCTAATTGCCTTTGGACACGGGGGAGCGGGACTGCGAGGCCCAGGCTTCCTTGCGCTTTTGACATCGCGCGCACCTGGAGCCTCTTCCCGCCCCTCCTCCCTGCTACCTGCTGGACAGAAATACGACTCGCGGCCACCGCTCCGCGGGTGCCGCTCAAAGTCGTCTCCTAAGGAACTCGTTTAACCCTCGACTAGGCGCTTGGAAAAATCTTCCTCTCCGGTCCATGGGGACTGCTGCTCATTTGGAAGTCAGACCCTGTGCTGTTATATGCCTTTGGACACAGGGGGAGCGGGACTGCGAGGCCCAGGCTTCCTTGCGCTTATGACAACGTGCGCACCTGGAGCCTCTTCCCGCCCCTCCTCCCTGCTACCTGCTGGACAGAAATACGACTCGCGGCACCGCTCCGCGGGAGCCGCTCGAAGTCGTCTCCTAAGGAACTTGTTTAACCCTCAACTAGGCGCTTGGAAAAATCTTCCTCTCCGGTCCGTGGGGACTGCTGCTCATTTGGAAGTCAGACCCTGTGCTGCTAATTGCCTTTGGACACGGGGGAGCGGGACTGCGAGGCCCAGGCTTCCTTGCGCTTTTGACATCGCGCGCACCTGGAGCCTCTTCCCGCCCCTCCTCCCTGCTACCTGCTGGACAGAAATACGACTCGTGGCCCCCACTCCGCGGGAGCCGTTTGAAGTCGTCTCCTAAAGAACTCGTTTAACCCTCGACTAGGCGCTTGGAAAAATCTTCCTCTCCGGTCCGTGGGGACTGCTGCTCCTTTGGAAGCCGGACCCTGTGCTGCTAATTGCCTTTGGACATGGGGGAGTGGGACTGCGAGGCCCAGGCTTCCTTGCGCTTCTGACATCGCGCGCACCTGGAGCCTCTTCCCGGCCCTCCTCCTCTCCTATTTCAGGAACGCCCTTTACGCTACCGCGGGACGCGCACGGGACGGAGCACGGGGCGAAGCTCGGGCAAAGGGCGGGCCCTCTGTGGCCCTCCGAGGCCTGCAGAGACTGGACTGGGCCAGGCCCCTTGACTAACCACTCCAAAGTTACATACATAGTAAGCATTCCCCCTTTGTTATGGCTATTAGTGTATCACTATTGACCCCTTATTATCTTCTTGTTTGTATGCATGTTCTTTTTGTACCTACTGAGGGGCATTGAAAAGTTAAAGTACTATGTTTATTTTGTATTCCTCTTGCTTGTAGCTTGTGCCCCCACTTTATTGTTAGTCTGTCACCACTTTGGCTCTGCCGATGTCTACTCGTGAGACTCGTAGCAAGGCTGCGGCGGGAGCCAAAAAACTGACCGGCACATTGGATAACTTCATTCTTCGTACTAATTCCCTAATAGATCAAGGCATTGTACTTATGGAAAGAAGAGTTTCTCAGGATTTAGCACAAGCCGAAAGGTCGTCATTAGGCAACATCGCCTCTGCGCGTACCCCTGTTAACGCCCCAATTATCCCCGAAACCCAGTCTACGGAGGCCGATTATGTGACCCATTCTATCCCTTATATCAACACGGTCACCTTAGATGCCCCTGTCCCGTCCTCTGATATATTGACCTCTCAGGATAACAACTTATTGTCATCTCTTACTGTCGATCGCCATGAGAACATCTGTACCCAAAGAGGCATACTTGAGGGAGCAATTCCTAAATCGAAAAGTGTTACCATCAATACAGGTTACCAAGCTATGCCAGGACGATTAAGTGATAAGGTTAGTGGCAGTGGTAGCACTGAGGAGGGGAGGGATAACGGGATCCAGCACTAGGAGAGAAGAGGTACAGCAGGCACATGGCCTTCAATCACTAGGTACTCCAGATGATATAACTTTGAATAGCAGTTTGGGTAGTGCCCCTGGTGATAGTAGCCTAGAAGAAACGTCAGAAGATCTGGAGGATGAGTATGGCCCGCTCATAAGCACTCTATCTGATCTTATGAAGTCTCTCCTCTTGCCACTGGAGAGTAGACCCCAAGGCATAGAGCAACAGCTGAAGTCCCTTCACCACGAACTAAAATCTCGGAATAGCAATAATATCCAAAGTGCACCCATTGTATCGGTCCCTGCTCGTAATCCTCCTCCCATCACTAAGAAACAATCTACAGGGAAAATCTCCACCCCCAAGACCTGTCTCTCTAAAACCCCTTCTACTACAAACCCTACCCCCAAGGGGAATAAAGTCAGTACTACCAAGCCAGCAACCAATATGATCAATACACCCCAGATTGTAGCTGGCCCAACCACCTCCATTCCTAATTCCATCACTTCCCATTCTGAGGAACCAAAGTCACGTAGGAACATTAATCTACCACCCAACGCTTGTCCCTATGTGATTGTTCTAACTGGTGTTCCCGAGCTTACACCCCTGCAACTCATGAATCGTTCTGGGCTCTCAAAATCAAAGTTTGTCACTGGCTAAATAGTAATTATCCCCCCCCTCCCAACATTAATAGTAAAATTCTAATGGTAGAGAGAGCACCCTGGGTGGGCGAGAATAAGAAAAGTCTACACGGTGACTGCGTTGTTGTCACATTTGAGGACCCACGCTTGGTGGACCATATTTGTTTTAGGCCCCCAAGTAACAACTTTTCTACGATCAGGGTCAAACCCTTGTCATACTTTTACACACGTGCAGAACATCAAGATAATAGGTGGAGTTGGTTGAGAGTTCCTAACCCCACGAGGAGGGGGATGAGGGGTGAGCCATCGAGAACCTAGAATGCAACAAATTGGGCAGGGGGTGACGATGGAGGCTGGAACATAGTAGGGAGAAGAGTAGGGAGATTTGATCCAGGTGAAAGACAAATTGATGGGGATTGGCACGGCCCACAGGTTAATTACCGTCTAATCACCTGCTATAATCGTTTCAGTGGACTGGAAGCAGTCGACTGATTCCTAACCCAGTCTGTTGCACAAATGGAAAATAGTGTGGTGAGAGCTGCCCCTTGTGAAAGCTGTAGAGAGACCACAACCAGCCAGGGGACCACTAGATCTAGTTTGGGAGTGATAGAATCTAGTATTCCAGGTACAATTAAGGAACTACCTGATACCCCCTCTTCTATCAAGATTCTATCTTGGAACGTAGCTGGGCTAAAAAAAAAATCTTGCTAACCCAGACTGGAACAATTTAATCAATAATTTCCACATATTTATGTTCCAGGAAACTTGGTCATTGTCCCCACTATACAAAAATGGATACTCTACTTACTTCATGCCAGCAGTCACGGAGGAGAAAGGCCGCCCCTCAGGTGGCATGCATATTTGGGTTAAGGTGAATTTGAACTGTGTAGTTACTCCCCATAAAGTCCTTTCAAATGACCTCTTGCATATTTCTTTAAAAGGTCCATCTGGGGCCACAATTTTTGAACTCTTTTGTGTCTATGCAAGAGGCATACAGGGCGGCCTAATCTCGCCCACAATCGAGTTATTGGATGAAAGTCTGTCCAACCTCCCAACTACTTCTAAAATATTGGTGGGTGGGGATTTTAATTGCACATTCGAACCCCTAGATGACGAAGAGAAACTAGGGGGCATATTATCAACAAAGGGCGTTACATTATTGCCGCTTTTATCTGCAGGAAACTGCCAATAAAGCGGCGATAATGGGCTTGATAATATGCTCTATGAATTCCAATCAAAGCCCATGTTAGATGTGAAGACATTTAACATGGGCTTCGATTGGAATTCAATAGAGCATATTATCAAGCCCATTATCGCGCTTTATCAGCAGTTTCCTGCCGATAAAAGCGGCGATAATGTAACGCCCTTTGTTGATAATATGCCCCTTGGTTTTAGCCCAGAGGACTGGAGACAGACTATATCTGCCTTAACCCTCCCGCCCATTAAGAAATGGACAGCCAGAGCTATCCAGTTGAATGGTTTAGCTCTTGAACATAACCTTCGGGCCTTAAACGGGTGAACCATCTCAGACAGGGACGGTGCGATGACCTATAATAGGTTAGGTTGCCCCTCTGGAATTTACTAAATTTTTTTGGACACTCAATCCTGGACTGATTTAGTAGATATGGAGGTTATACAGTCCTCTGACAGTGATCATAATCCTTTATGTATGGAAATTCATTGGGCATATAGGATTGGTTAAAGAGGTGGCCACATGATGATAACAAAAGAGGTCTTGCCCTCAAACTGCAATCGAAAGCTAAAATGGAATACGGTCAAGTGTGAGGAGGGGAAACTCAATAGCATAAAAGAGTTAGTCTTAGCGGAAACGCATAGCCTTATAGCCATTGCTTCAGCAGCACCCCATGCTCTTGTTACGGACGTAAAAGCATCGTACAAGAAGCTAACAGATAAAATAGGAGAGTTCTTCATGAAGAAACCCCAGGGAAATTCCAAACAGAAAGAAAAACCCTCCATGGGTAACCCCTGGTACACAAAAACTGTAGGCTCAAGAGAAGGGCTTTAACGCAAGCCATAAGAAACAAGGACCCCCTGTAGCAGTGAGACTTGCAAGGAAAGAGTATCAAAAAAGTATTAGCTTAGCTAAAAAGGATTGGGAGGAGGAACACTGGCAACAGCTAAAGGATGCAGCTTGGGGGAAAAATGCTATTGAGTTCTGGAAACTGATCAATGTCCTTGATTGAAGGGGGGCTGACCCGATTCCAAATCATATTAATGAACACCAATGGCACTCTCACTTTTTAAAACTATATTGTGAGAATAGTCAGCAAGATCATACAATACCTTCCGTAATGGAAATACTAAGCACATCTGGCTTGGAGATAGGATGCAAGAAAGAGTCCTTCTCTTCACGGGAGGTTTTTGACGCAATCTCGAAAATAATACCAGGGAACGCAGCTGGCCCAGATGGCCTCCCGGGGGACTTATTACGGCATGACCCCAAAATATGGGCAGATTTCATAGCCTGTCTAATGAACCTAATCCTGCATGGCCATCCTGTCCCCAATTCCTGGAAGGGTGCGGAGGTCATCACCATATATAAGAAAGGTGATAGAGATGACCCTGCCAACTATAGACCAATAAGTTTACTTGACACCATTCAAAAGGTCGTTGGCAGGGTCATCATAAATCGAATTGAGACATGGTTAATAGACGATGGTATTCTGTCCCATTTTCAGGCGTGGTTTAGACGAAATGTTGGTGCTATGGACCAGGTATTCCGGTTCTGCGCAGTCTATTGGAAAACAGTGTCTATCTACAAGGGAAGCTTGTATTTGGCTTTCATAGTCTTGAAAACAGCATTTGATGTCATTCCCCGCGCCAAACTCTGGGAGGTTTTATTGGGTATGGGCTTCCCTGCTTATTTGTTGCAATATATCATCAAGCTCCATGAAGACACTACGCTAGGATTCGGTGGGGGAGTCAAGGCCAATTGACAGAGAGGGTACCAGTCAATAGAGGGGTGCAGCAGGGTTGTGTGATGGTGCCAACTTTGTTCTCCCTTTTCATAGATGGGGTGGTGAACCACTTATGGGAGGAACCTGCGGATGCCCCTGTCCTAGCTGGAGAGAAAACCCCCACAATTCTCTTCGTGGACGATACCCTCCTGATGTCCAAAACCCCCAAGGGTCTATAAAAATTGCTTGACCGCTTCAGTATCTTTTGTAATGAACGTGGGCTAACGGTCAATACTACAAAAACGAAACTGATGGTACTATCTGCCAAAAGGAATTCGAAGAAAGTCCATCTTTCCCTGAATGGTACACGCCTAGAAGTGGTGGATGAATTTGATTACCTTGTGGTCAGGCTTTGTAACAATATGAGATGGGACTCCCATATATCTAAAATGGTCCTAAATCTTAAAAGGGTCTCCGGAGCCATTTTAAAGAACCAGCGACTTTCAATCAGCAGACCGGTAGCCCCCACCCTGGCAGTTTACGAGGGGAAAGCTTTAGCCTCTGCAGTTTATGGGTCTGAATTATGGGGCGCGGAGAATAGTAAGTCGCTAACTATTGCGGAGAACAAGTTCTTGAGAGACCTAGTTTCCCTTCCTCCCTCGACCCCCTTGAAACCACTACTTTTTGATATGGGCAAAAGACCAATTGCAGAAATAGTTCAAATAAGACCAGTGCTATTCTGGGTGCGACTTAGACGGACCCCAGAACTGGCAAATTATGCCCTAGTACTGGACGAACTAATCACTCTGAATGTTTCCGGCAAAATAAGGAGGCTCAACAATTTAAAAAAGCTGGTTGAATCTATAGGTCTGGCCGAGTCTTGGGCCATGCATGCCCCTCCGTCTAAACAGATTGTAAAGAAATTATATTGGGAATGGGCCGAGGGCAGAGATCTTATCAATTCAAACTGGGGACCGCTGACGAACAACATCCTCGTTCATAAACCCGGCAGGAAATTGGAACCATATCTGGACTTTATTCAGACCCCCAGAGATAGAACCCTGTTCTTAAAACTGTGATATGGCACCCTTCCCTTAAACAAATTCATGGAAGGGTGGAAGGGCAGGAGGGTTAATGATCTAAAATGTCCAGGCTGCTTGTGTCCGGTAGAATCCCTTGGACACTTTCTGTTTGCTTGCAATGCCTACAAACATGCTAGGGCAAAATGGCTGAAACCTGTGTGTAGGGAGATGGGCGTTAGAGACCACAGATCAGCTTTGCGTATTATTCTAACCAACAGAACCTCAATGTACATAGTTTGCGGGATAGCAAAGTATTTGGCTAGTGCTTGGTTAACACGATCTAGACTGCTTTTATCGACTTAAGAGGGCATCCTTTTTATACACATTTCTGTAGACTTTTTCCATATTTTTAAAAACCAACTGTAACAATGATTTTTTCTTCTAATGAACTTGTAGTAATACCTGTAATTGTTTAATGCGATTTTCTCTGTGTACTTTTATGATATATTTTTATCGAATAAAGTATTACAAAAGTTACTTTACATTTAAAAGACCTTAGAAATTCAGTTTTAACAAAACAAACAACATTGTATTTAGGTGAAAAGGTCTCTTCAAACATACCATTTTCAACAAACCACTGAAATTCAATAGTTACAGTTATCTTAATTATGAATAACACCTGCCCTAAAATAACTATGACTTGTGCCCCGCCATGCACAGTGTTCATATCAATGATGTCATTTCAGATGTTGCTGTAATGTGATCAATGTTGTCAAAGAACATATCATTAGTGATATAATATCTGAGGTATTTAGCAGTGCATGGCAAGGGCGTGAGTTCTTTGTTGATGTAGTGACAGCCAATCAGATCCTACCTAGAGATCTGTTTGCTCTACATATCCTCAGCAGCAAGAAATATATATAATTTTTCAACCTTCCTTTCTCAATGGATTCACACCAAATCACAAAAAGCCCTCTTTCTGAACCAAGATTTAGCTTTCTGTCAAATTTTGTGTAATCCCATTCTGCAATTTCTGCAGTTTTAGTTTGCTTATAACCTTGGCTCCGTTTTGATGAATCTTCGCAAATTGTTCCCCCAAAAAGTTCCCACCTGATTCTAGTTGTGCAAGGAAAGTTTCAGGGTGATCCGTCAAGTGGGGGGATGAGAAAAAAGGGGGTAAAAAAAAGTGCATTTCCCATGTCAGTTCCCATAGAGATTCTAGGCACAACTACACTCCGAACCGCTGAACGGAATTACAGTAAGTTTGGCAGAAAGGTTGGTTTTAGTTTAGAAAGCAACTTTTTTGTTATCTGGTGTAAATACGTTCAGTAGTTTTTAAGATATTAAATGAAAATCAAATTTGTATATCCACGGATGTGGACCTTCCACGAATCCTGCTGATCTTGTGTAGAGATCTCATTGGCTGCCAATACTTCAACCAGAGAGTGTTGGCGGCCCCTTTAGGACTCGGTCTCTGCCGTATCCCACAAAAATATGTAAAAATAAAGAAAAGGGGACAGGGAAGGAATAACCTGACCACCTATCCCTGGTGCCGGGATCCCCCAGGGACCCAAGCTGGTCCAATGAGCATTTTTTTTAACTTTTTGCAGCGAAAATCATGACAGATTTCCAAATTCAGGGGCAAAATTTAAAAAAACAAGTGCGGTTTTACAGGCTTATTTAAACATCCGCCCCACGTGGGCCATGTCCCAAGGGCAAGCGTTTATTAAAGAAAAGTGGAGGGAGGCCCATGTGGCACCCCTCCGCAAGGGAAGTTTAAGCCCTGGGAACCACCACCCATGGTTTTTTTTTTTAAATAAAGGGAGGGGGTGGGACACCCCGCTTCAGTGGTCTATAAAGGCTTTGGGGAACGCCACTTCCCTGGGGCTTGAACAGTAAATGGAGGGGGCCTAGTGACACCCCCTCCGTGTTGTAAGAGGGCCCCTAGGACCACCACCTCCCTGGGGTCAAAACCATAAAGAAAAGGGAGAGGGGGGTTGTGTAGTTCCCCTCCCGGGCCATTTTTGGCCTTGGAGACCACCGTCTCCCTGGGGCAGGCCCTTTAAACAGAAAGGAGGAGGGAAACGCAACTCACCTGCTGGAGCCACTAATTGCCTTGGGGAAAGCAGAGTCTATCGTTCTCCCTTTAAATTACTACGAGTATTCAAATGACCAAATTACTTGTAAGCTTCACCTGTTCCCTCCTTTTGCCAGGATGATGGACAGCTTAACATGAGACCCGGCATTGCATTTCTCACTGATTTTATTGGCGCATTCTTGATGCCAAAGAGAGAAGCACTTACTTCATGTAGTTGAGAAGAAAGACCCTTGTTTGGTGGAGACTTTTTGGTTGAAGTGTTGGCAGCAAACCAGATCTCTGCACAAGATCGGGAGGATTTGCAGAGGGGTTACGTCCCTAGATATACAAATGTGCTTTTCTTTTAATAACTCTAAAACTACTGAATGAATTGACACCAAATAACAAAAAGGTTGCTTTCTGGATCAACATCTGGCTTTCTGCCAAATTTGGTGTTATTCCATTTAGAAGTTCAGGCTGTAGTGATATTTAAAATTCCTATGGGTATTAACTCTGGAAATGCATTTTTTTGGACACCCCTTTTTCTCTGTCCCCGCTTGATGGATCATCGCGAAAACTTTCAATGCACAATAGGATCCACCGTGAAGATCTTACAACCGACGCCAAAGATATAGGCAAGTAGACAAGTCAAAAAATGCTTTTCCTATGGAACTAGGCTTAATTAACTATAACTAACTACTGCGGACGTCCAGTAGGTACGGTAATAAGTGTATGTATGTATATATATATATATATATATATATATATATATATATATATATATATATATATATATATATATATATATATATATATATATATATATTACCTACTGGCGGTCGCCAGTAGGTATATATAGTTAGGATTTTTTCTCTATGGAACTTTTGAAAATTCTATGTCTAATAACTTTGGCGTTTGTGGACGGAATCGGCTAAAATTTTCAGGAAAATGGCACATTTTGTTTCTGAGCAGCCGCTGAAAATTTGGGGGGGTTCCGTCAAGGGGGGGCCAAGAAAAAAGGGGGGTTCCAAAACGCGTTTTTCCCATTCATTTTTCCATAGGGCGTTTGGCCTCACTTTTAGCTCGAACGGCTGAATGGATTTGCACGATACTTGGCAAAATTGTAGGTACTGTTAGCCCGATGTGCCTTTGCTGGGTCTCAATATATGTGCTCCAGTGGATTTTGAGAAATTAACGTTTAAAAAAACAGATATATCTGTGACAGCGTCCCGGATAGCGAACCGGTTTGCGTACTTTTAGCGTAACGGAGCTTTGCGAAGCGAAGCTGATTGGCTCTCCGGTGTCTGTCAACATTCTAAACAGTCCAGAGCGGCCGCCATCTTGTCTCTCGGTAGGATCGAGAGACAAGAGAAGGCCAAACCGAAGGGGGAAATGAAGGAAAGGGGGCAAGGTAGACCCCTTCTGACCCCCTAGGATTGATGAGGGGGATGTTAAAGTGCCCCGCGGGGCCAAAAAAAAAAAATAATAAATTGCGATTTTTTGTCCTAGAGGCGCAAATCGGTACGTGAACCGAGCAGCTAACCGGGCAGCTAACCGGCAGCGTAACGGGAGTCTGAGGAGAAGCTGATTGGCTGTCAACATTGTAAACAGTCCGGAGCGGCCGCCATCTTGTCTCTCGGTAGGATCGAGAGATAAGAGGTGGAGAAAAACGAAGGGGGAAATGAAGGAAAGGGGGCAAGGTAGACCCCTCCTGACCCCCTAGGATTGATGAGGGGGATATTAAAGTGCCCCGCGGGGCAAAAAAAATAAATAAATAAAATGCGATTTTTCGCCGTAGAGGCGCGTCCCGGTACGCGAACCGGGCAACTAACTGGGCAGCTAACCGGTAGCGTAACGGGAGTCTGAGGAGAAGCTGATTGGCTGTCAACTTTGTAAACAGTCCAGAGCGGCCGCCATCTTGTCTCTCGGTAGGATCGAGAGACAAGAGGTGGTGAAAAACGAAGGGGGAAATGAAGGAAAGGGGGCAGGGTAGACCCCTCCTGACCCCCTAGGATTGATGAGGGGGATATTAAAGTGCCCCGCAGGGCAAAAGGAAAAAAGAAAAAAAAATTGTGATTTTTCGCGGTAGAGGCGCTTCCCGGTACGCCAACCGGGCAGCTAAACGGTAGCGTAACGGGAGTCCGACATCTTGTGTTTTTGGAGCGTCCGGTTTGCGTACCGGGTAGCATTCCGGTAAGCGTAACAAGGGGAAAACCAAGAGAAACAGTAAAATAAAATTTAAAGGAATAGATTTCCACCAAACTTGGCAAAATTGTAGGGACTGTTTGTTTGATGTGCCTTTGCAAGGCCTCAAGATATGTGCACGTGTGCATTTTGTCTAATTAAGGTTAAAAAAAATATATATATATCTGTAAGCGTGCTCTGGCGCGCTTACGTTACGGGTTTTGTTTGCGCTGCAGAGACGATACGTCACGTTTATGTGACGCGTCATGAGGCGTCTCACGTGGCTACGTGATACGTCACGTAATAAAGAATATATTTTACAGCTATAGATATTAGCTTTTAAAAAACCAATGAAATTCACTGAAAAAACCATAGGTTATAGACCATATATAGTTAGGAATTTGCATTTACAAAACCTTGAAAATTCACTGAAAAAACCATTGGTTATAGACCATATATAGTTAGGGATTAGCATTTTCAAAACCTTAATTTACTCGCACAAAACCATAGAAATTCGCATTTATAGATAGTTGCAATAACTATATATCGCGCACCCGCAATCCACTGCTGATGATGTCATATATTACATCATTCATGACATGGTCAGTGACATCACTGATGACATCACTGATGACATCTCAAATGACATCACTGATGACATCTCAAATGACATCACTGCACAACGGGAGCGGGCGTTTCGAGGTGGCAGCTGTTAACAAAGGCTGATTTAAAGACATGCTTTACATCGACCCACTTGGGGAATATTTGTTTTCACACGAGTGTGCACTGAACGGACTCACAAGAGTTTATATTTTTACCTGCACTACCAGGACCAGAAGGCCACAGGAGTTGCCCCACCCACTGAGGCAGCCTGGGAAATAAAAGTACAAGTAACACTGTTCGGTGCTTCACAAAGTTGGTGCCATTGAAGAAGGGAACTGGCGTTCCAGAAACACATCTGGTGTTGCCAAGAATTGCTTGATGCCTTTTGATCTGCTTAAGCTGTCACCAACAAATTAATCGAAGAATCACGCTGCTGTTGGCATCTCTCTTTGGGGCTAAACCTACTGATGTGAAACACTGTTCGGTGTTTCACAAAGTTGGTGCCATTGAAGAAGGGAACTCTCTTTGGGGCTAAACCTGCTGATGGATATATATATATATATATATATATATATATATATATATATATATATATATATATATATATATATATATATATATATTGGCAACTGGGTAGTTATCTTTAGTGCCCTTTGACAAATCTCGACAAAACATTTCAGAAAAGTGCACATTTTTTACTAGTTTACACATGGAAAGTGGCAGAGAGATCTGTCAAGTGGGATCAAAAAAATGGGGTGTCCCAAATTGCTTTTTTCCCCATTCATTTTTCCATAGGAACTTTCTGCACTGCTACAGCCAAAACCATTGAATGGATTTACAGCAAATTTGCCAGAAAGCTAGATCTTGGTCCAGAAAGAATGTTTTTTGTGATTTTGTGATTTGGTTTATTTAAAAAAAAAATAGTTTTTATAACATTTGTAAAGCACATGGTTACACCAAATGGTGTGTCCCCATGTAGGGCCGAACTCTACAGGGAAGGAGGACAGTGAAAAGAACTATGCCTGGAACAACCATGTTTTCAGTTTTTTTCGGAAGAGAACCTCCGAAGATTCCACACGAAGGGAGAGAGAAAGAGCATTCCAATTTTTGTTTGCCAAATAGCTAAAAAATCACGACCCCATTCTGGTTGTTTGTATCTTAGGGACTTTGACCAGATAGGTCACAGCCAATCTGAGATGGCATGTGGGGATATACAGAGTGAGTAAGCCATGCAAATATCTAAGAACTTTGCCCTGTAGGCTACAGTGGCTAATGCATAAAGCTTTAAAAAGGACTCTTTTTGCCACCGGTAACCAGTGTACGTCCTCAAGAGCTTTCCCCATAGAAGCTCTCCTTGGAAGCTACAGAACTAGGTGGGCTGCCTCGTTCTGGATGCATTGTAGCCTGTGAACACCATTTTTTGTTACTCCTAAGTATAGGGCATGTCAATAATCCATCTGAGATGTTACCAAGGCATGGACCAGGGTTTTCCTAGCTGGAGTGGGAAGACCGTACAGGGTTTTTCACAACATCTGCAGAGTTCCCTGCCACCTTGCGGGTCTGTGTCTCAAGCGATAGATTGGAGTCT
The DNA here is from genome assembly GCF_964263255.1 of Lissotriton vulgaris. Lineage (NCBI taxonomy): Eukaryota > Metazoa > Chordata > Amphibia > Caudata > Salamandridae > Lissotriton > Lissotriton vulgaris. The sequence goes on along the minus strand of NW_028247422.1, from coordinate 33,642 downwards.
AATCATATGCCTAGGTTTTTAACCTGTTTACTTGGAGTGGGGGTTGGGCCCAGTGTCTGCGGCTACCATGTCGAGGACCAAATGGAGGGGGATTTCCCCACCACCAGAATCTCTGTTTTACCTCCATATAATTTAAGGCAGTTGTTTGTCATCCAGGCGGCTATTAAATTCATTCAGTAGTTTTTGAGCTATAAATGCTCAAAATCGATGTACATTTCATGCTGCAGAGAATCCAAGGGGCCGACAGATCTTGTGGAGAGATCTGATTTACTGTCACCACATCAACAAAGATGTCCAGAGTCCTAGGAAATAAGGCAAAAATAAAGATATAAGGAGGCAGGGTAGGGATACCCAGACACCCAAGGCCTGGTGGTGGGGTCACTGCCTGGGGCTAAATGTGCTGCAAATTTTCAGAGGAACCACAAATCAGAGGCACAATTTAAAACAGGGGGGCTCTCACGGTACTTTAAAAAAAACAACCCTGTGTGGGCCAGGGCCTAGGAGGCTGGTGCAAATTGTTTTATTTGGTGGGGTGCATGGCCCCTGGAGAACCGCAACCTTAAGGCCCGGCGGCACAGGGTACGCCTGAAATCCCCGGGATTCACCTGCTTTGTCAGAAACAGAGACACGGACTCTTCGTCTGGCGTAGAAGATTGTATTTATTAGCTGCAGCTAGTACAGTGGTCTTAGAAGTCGTTGGTATAACCAGGTTCAAAAGAGACTGCCACTTAACTCTGTGGCGCACAGGTTTATATACGGTACAATACAATGCAAAATGCAATCACACAAGAGCATGAGACATAGGCAAATGTTATAGACAATGCTTTAAGTCCAAAGCAACTCAAGTTCCCGGTTATGTTTGTCACTCGACCTCTTAAGCAAATTACAAACGAATCCACACAATTCGATTTATAAGTAGAGAAAACACAGCTGTATGTTCTAGAAGGACAGTCGTGAAACAAGAGAATGCATGAGACGTGTAGCGAAGGACAGCAAATCAGATAACTTAAAGGAAAGAATGGTGCGAACCAACAAATAGTCCGGACGGGGATTAATTAGCTCAGACAGGAATTAGTGTACTCGGCCAGACCCTGACACTTGTTAGTAAACATAGGCAAAGAAGCCACCTGACATGTGAATACAGAAACGACAAAAACATCACGTTCGCCGCGCTGCCTGAGTGAGGGCAACACAAGATGGCGGCGGCTACAAAATGGAGGCTGACCACAAATGAATTCGCAATTTACAGAACCTCAGTCCCTCCTTTTGCCATTACTCAGGCAAAAAACAAACCAACTCATGCTAGTCTGAGTCGGAATCAACATAGATGTTCATAAAATCCTAACGCTGTTGCTGCACCATCATCCTAATATTCTCTGTCTTCTGAGTTACAGGTTGTGGAACACATAAAGGAGCCAGTAGGCCACAAACTGCAGGACCACATTGGACACACAGACAACAAGAGACTATGATGGCCAAAATTGCTCCAAGGAACGTTAGGATCTTCCATCCCCAAGTTGACAATATTCCCCAAAACCATCCCATAAAAGACCAATCCCCTTCGTCCTGATGAATCGACTCTGAGATGGTATGCAATTTGGTAATGGCTTGGTATATTGTCGGAGCATCGTCTGGAATATAAATGCAGCAGCTAGATCCGATCAATTTACAGACACCTCCTCGGTCTGCTAAGATCACATCTAGCGCAATCCGATTCTGCAACGTCATAAGACGGTCAGCCTGAAGCTCTGCTGTAATGTTACCTATAGCACCTGCAGTAACATTAATAGTGGTCTCAACCACACAAACCAATTGCCTGATGTTTCTGCTGTTGGCCATTGGACCCCAAAAGGGAAAGAATCCTTTAAGGAAGTCTCCTACCTCTTGTCCTGCCGTGTCCTTGGGATCGAATAGACCTCCATCCTTCATAAGCTCTTTTCTCGTCAAATGGGGTCTTGTTCTTCTCTACGATCTTAGCCATCACCACTATACCCTTAATTAAAGAGCTGTGGTAAAAATCCAATCCATTCCCAAACGTTTTAGCAGGGCTTCTAAGTCTGTTGTGGTATGCGGCCGAAAACATAGTCAGATAGGCCCAAGCTGAACCTTCATATTAGAAAGGAAGAACTAAATGTGGCTTCCCCTTTCGTGTATTGTGTGGCAAAAGTCCGCACACCCAACAGTTAGTCATATTAATAGCCAACTGAACAACTGGACAAACGTGTTATTCACATATTCGGCTCTCCTTATCTGCTCATGCAGGGGTAGAGTATGTATTTTATGTGAAAGGACAGAAAGACGAGAAGGCAAAGAAGTTGTAGAATTAACAACATTTCTGTGGTGCAAAACATGTTCAATCCAACCTGTGCAGGCTAATGAAATACACAAAAACATAAAAACACACAAAGTTACACCAAATCGACTACGCAAAAATTTACAATACTTCAATCTCATTTCCTGCTTCCTATTTTCCCTACCTATGGTTGTTGTACCATCCATCTTTATCTAAAAAAAATGTCGCCCACGGCAATCTTCCTCAATCACTCAGCTACTCACTTCTGTATATCCTGAGGTCTCCTACCATGACCCTGCGACGGAGACAGATGGCACATCTAATACTAAATATCACACAAAAAACAAGGAGGCAAAAAGATTAAACAAAATGTCTTAGGGTAATAAGGAAAAGTGTTCAACTCTCGGCCTCAGATTGTAGCGTGTTTTGCTCGGCATGGTCTGGTCCTTAAACAAAGTCTCTGGATTGGTAGTGTCGATTCGAAGATGCGCAGGCACAGCGGCTTGAAGAATGTCGTCATCCACTTTCTCAGACTGAGTTCCATAAATATGAGCATCACTGAAAGGCACAAAACAAGGAATCGCTGCAGATTCAGATTCCCTTATGCCACTGCGGATCCACTGGTCGAAGGGTAACTGCAATGGTACCTTTTTACAGTGCACGCCATGTATCCAGTTCTTTTTCCGACCACTTTCACAGCTGTGCGGGTGATGAGCAAAATGTGTCTAGGCGCAGACCAGCGAGGCTCCAAGTTCTTAGTCCGCTGAAAATTCTTGATGCAAACCCAATCACCGGGCAAAATGGTGTGACATGGGTCTGTGGAGGCCTCCGGCAAAGCACTTTGTACCTGTTAAGGAATAATACTTAATTTAGCAGCCAAGTTATGCAGGTAGTCAGTTAACAGAGGATATGGTATTTCTGAATTTTTCCTGGGACGAGGGACACCCCAAACATTAGCTGGGCGTCCGAATACCACTTCATATGGGCTAAGTCCTATACAAGAGTGCACAGTAGTTCTGGTTGACAAAAGAGCTAGGGGCAAGGCGTCAGGCCAAGCAAAGCCCGTAATGGCTTGAATCTTGGCTAGTTTAAGCTTCAGTGTACCATTATAACACTCAACCAAACCCGCTGACTGTGGATGGTTTGCCGCATGAAACTTCTATCTAATACCAAGGCCAGAACACACTTTCTGCATAATTTGACCCACAAATTCACTTCCATTGTCACTCCAGACAAATCGCAGCAAACCAAACCTGGGAAAGAACTTTTTAAGCAACACTGTAGCAGTTGACAGATCAGTGTTATCTTTCAAGGGGTAGGCCTCTATCCAAAAGGAAAAGGCACAGACCACCCCAGAACATACTTAAGGTTGTTGCATCGATCCATGTGAATGTAATCGATCTGCAACACCTCAAAAGGATATGACGGGGGAGCAAAATGACCTGCCGGGGTAGGGGTATACCCTTTCCTGGGTTATGCATTAGACAAACAATACAATGCTTAACCACATTCTCTGCACATTTCGGGATTCCTTCATTCTGCCACACAGGAGCCAAGAGCTTACATATGCCTTTCGCACTAATGTGAGCTGGACCATGAGCCATAGTCACAACCGGCAACACATAAGCGTCCGGTAATAACCATCGCTGATGTTCCGACAACTCCGTCCAACAACCCATCGAATCTAACATTCCCGTACTTTCTTTCCACGTACTCAATTCCTTCTCAGTAGCCTCTGCCAGAATCGCTTTCACAGTCTCAATCGTGTCTTCACACATTCCAATTTCCCTAACCCAATTTGCAGGACCTGCCACATACATTCGGCTAGTGGTGTCTCTAGCTGTAGTTTTTGCTACCTCATCTGCAAACGCATTTCCACGACCCACATCATCTGGGACTTTCCTATGCGCGTTGCACTTTATGATCGCTATCTGTGCAGGTAAAGTAAGTGACTCAAGAAGATCAGTCACCAACTGACCATGCTGGAGCTTTGTCCTGTGGGAGGTAAAGAATCCTCTCTCCCTCCATAATTTACCAAAGCTATGTGCAACGCCAAAAGCATACTGACTATCAGTGTACACATTCACTCTCTTTCCCTTCGACAACACACACCCTCTAGTCAAGGCTATCAATTCAGCTGCTTGAGCTGAATTATGTCCGATACGTGTCGTCTCAACAATTGTGCATAAGGTGGTGACAGCAAAGGCAGAAGTAGTCTCCCCATTTGGAAGCTTGAAACAAGAACCGTCCACCCATAGGATCCCATCCGGGTCCTTGAGCGAAGTGTCCTTCAAATCAATCCTACCCTTCGTTTCTTCTTCCGTTCGAAGAAAGCAATCATTTTTTTCCTGAACGTCTTTCTCATCTGGGAGTGGCAACAGTGTAGCTGGATTTAACGTGTTACATCTTTTGAGATGCACATGACTCACCAGAAGTGTCAGCTCGTATCCAGACAAACGAGCACTCGTAAGATGCTGTGTTCTTGTTCTGTTCAACAAGGTATCCACTGCATGTGGAACCATAACAATGAGTGTGTTATCCAACACTAATCCTGCAGACTGTCTAACAGAAATCGCCGCAGCTGCTGTAGCTCTGAGACAACTGGGCAAAGCTTTAGCTACTGGGTCTAGTGTAGCGGAAAAATAGGCACATGGCCTCTGCTTATCTCCAAATTGCTGTGTCAAGTCTGACAATGCGCAACCCTCTCTCTTGTGAACGTACAGTGTAAAGGACTTGCTATAATCTGGGGTACCCAACACTGGAGCAGAACACAGAGCAGTACGTAGGTCAACAAAACTTTTCTGACATTCATCCGTCCAAGGGAGCAGATGGGGCGTATCTTTCAACGTAAGTGCCAACAATGGTTTGGCCAAAAGTGAAAAATTGGGAATCCATTGTCTACAGTAGGAAGTGATACCCAAAAAGGCACGCACTTCTCTCTGCGTGGTAGGTACAGACATCTGTGAAATAGCCTGAATACGTTCTGGGGTCAATCGCCTTCCCTCCTTCGCCAAAAGATGACCTAGATATGTAACCTCTTGGCGGGCATATTGCAACTTAGAGGGCGACACCTTATGATGCAAAGCAGACAAATGATGCAACAATGCAACAGTCACACTCTTACACACATCTTCCGTATCAGCAGCCACCAGCAAATAATCCACATACTGTATAAGCGTAGCCCCTGGAGGCAAGGAGAAAGAATCAAGGTGTGACTTAAGAGCCTTGCTATAGATGGAGGGACTTTCACAATAACCTTGAGGTGCTCTTTTAAATCGGAAATCTCGGCCACCTAGAGAGAAACCAAAAATATCTCTACTTTCTTCAGCAATAGGAATACTAAAGAAAGCATTTTTAAGATCTATGACTGAAAACCAAGCTGCCGAGGCAGGAATCATCGCCAACAAAGCTGTAATGTCCGGAACAAAAGGAAACTGTGGCACAACAATTTTATTGACTTCTCTAAGGTCAATAACAAATCGATAAACAGGAGGATGTGAAGGATCAGTTCTCTTAAGAATCGGAAGAACAGGGCTATTGCAAACATTGCCTCTCGTTTCTTCGACCACGCCCTTCTGAATAAAATCATCAACGATAGCCAAAAGTGCTCTCTCACCATCACTAGAGATACGGTACTGGGGAATGCGTGGCATTCTAACATTTTCTTTAACTGTGACAACATACGGTGGGATCGCAAGACGACCCAAGTCATTTGGACCTGTAGCCCAAAGACTTTCAGGAAAAGAAAGCAACTCAGGTGGAAACTGGTCTCAGGACAAAAACATAGAAGATGTCAATTTCTTCCCTAACGTAAGATGCACGCCAGAAGGAGAACAATACAATGTTGCATGTAGTCTTTTCAACAAATCCAGACCCAGCAGGTTCTCACCACAACCAGTTGTCAGAATAAGTGAAGCATCCAAATCATAAGGACCAATCAAAACAGGCAAGGGACAAGAAACTGGATTACGGACTGGGGCACCAGAAAATCCTACAGAAGTATTTATTAAGCCAGACAAAGGTGCCCCAGGGAGTTTAGAATGAATGATAGAACTTCTCATCGCACCAGTATCCAAAAGAAACAGTTCTGAAACACCCATAGCATTGACAGTGACATACGGCCCATTTTGATCTATTGGAATCGACACAACTTCCTTACTTTGTCCATGGCTGTCCTATTCGATACGAAAATCGTCAGCCCTATCTTCAGCACGATAATCGTCATTATAATACTGCACAGACTGAACTCTCTGCTGATCAAAGAAATTCGTAGTAGGTGGAGGAAAAAAACGCTGCTCCTGAGAGGACGCACCTCGTCCTCTACCTCTAGATCCTGACTGGAAATTACCACGACCTCGGTGAGCAGACGTCCCATTATTACGCTGTAAAAAAACTGACAACTATTCTTGAAATGTCCCTCTTCCTTACAGTATGCACATTGATTAGGACCTAACAAAGGTCACGGTACAAAAGACTCAGGCTTCTGAATACCTTCTGAAACTCTGGAGGTTGAGAAAACTGAGGCTGTGCAGGACGCAGAGGATAAGCCTGCTGTAAAAGAACCTTCGTTTTCAAATCTTTATTTTTCTTCTCCTCCTTATCTCTATTCTCATAATACTGTGCAGTAGCCAATATTTTAGCAGGGGAAGAGACAGCCCATGCACTTTCAGAACTCTTTAATTTATTTGATAATTAGGGAAGCAAGTTATATACAAACTTATCCACAAACAACCGCTGACCACCCTCTACACTCAGATCCTGACCACTATGGTCAATAAACGTCTCTTCAAAACGAGTGAAGAAATCCGAGATGCTTTCGTCTTTCTTTTGCTTGCATGCGGCCAGCTTATCCCAATTTACTCGCACCGCAGGCATCATTGTCTTCATCAATTCAATTATTCTGCCTGGTAAGGCAGTAATCAGATCATCGGGTTTTGCTCCACCCACTTGACATGCATCGGCGGCTCTAAGAGCAGCCCAATCACCACCTAATTCAGCAACATGATTTTCCCTACGAATCCGTGCCCATAATGCTTGTGGAACAACATTTCGAAATAACATATCAACATCGGCCAAATTGATAATACAAGCCTCAACTGTTTGAGGTAATTCTTTATAATATCCAGCGGGATTTTTACGGGGGTCCGGAAGAGCCTGATTAAGCGCCAATACTTCAGACCTTTTCCAGGGTTCGTGGACCCATATACGCTGGAAATGAGCAGGGACAGGAGGTGGACCAAGCACCCCTTATCTCCATACGGAAAGAACTTCACGCATTGGATAATTCTTAATGCCCTGTTTATTAACAGGATCAGCCTCGGAAAAAGTCAGGGATAAAAACATGGCTCGAAACGCAACAAGTTTATTCACCGCTTCTTCAACTCATGGTCCTACAATAAAACCTTTATCAAAATCAGCTTGTAACTTCAGTAGCACCGAAGGAACTGTATCTAACTCCATATCTTCCCATCCTTTAATAGGAGTTTGACACATGACATTAAAAACGTATCTCTGCGTGGGCTCTACCCATTGATGGAAGGAACTCATAATGTCCTCTGTACTATATTCTAGTCCATTCTCAATCCATTTACGAGCAAGGGAACCTAAAACTACTTTCTCGTCTGTAAGAGGAAGTTGACAACGAGATTGTTGTCTAGAGAAAGCTGGAGACAGATTCAAAGACCCAAGAAAAGGAGAAAAGAAGTTCGAGACAGCATCTGCTATTCTCCTATGTGAGGTAGAAGAATCCCTTAAGAGAACAGGAGGCATTACAGATGTAGAAGGCAACGGAAACTGAAACATAGTCGACTGGGAAACAAGAGCTGGGGATTGTAGAGGAGGTGGTGGCTGAATTACAGGATGTAAAGGCGGAGCAGAGACAGGCAAAGGAGCATTAGTAGGCTGAGCCAGTTGCTGAACAATCGGCAATTGAGCAACCATAGGTTGAGCAATAGGAGGGGGTAACGGAGGTGCGTTAGGATTTTGGGCATAGGGCGGAGGTGAATTCAATAAACAAGAGATTAGGGAATCTTCCTCCAATTTCATACTTTTATCTGGAGGGGAAGTAGTCAGCATCGGATAGCATCTATCTATCGCCATGCGATGTTGTATCTCCAGTATCTCATTCGCACCATCTACTTCATTATTTTAAACAGCTGAGCAGCCTGTATAATTGACATGTCTTGCGCTTTCTTATCTCTTTTCGCTTGCTTAATTTCTTTCTGTTTGGCTTCCTTACGCCAAAGGCAAAAAGAGTCAAACATTGCCGGCCGGGCTTTTCTTTTAAACAGAATCGCTTCCAAATTATCTAGTATGGCGGGGTCAAAACTACCATTTTAGGGTCATCTCAAAACTCCACTATTTTTCGTGTATCGGACCCATGTCTCGTTAAGGGTAATGGGACCAATACCATGTTTCGAATAGAGCTCATAAGTGTGAGTTCCAACTGGAGGAATCGGACATGAATCCTCCAACTGGGAATCCCTAGTACAACCTAAGCAACAAATTCTTTTAAACGTACTCAGTCCAGGCATCATTACTTCTCTAGACTGCTCACAAACAACAAGGGATGTTAATCAATGAAACAGCACAAACGTGCTTACCCCTTGGCTTCGGTTATTGCAATACCCGAATAAAAACCCAAAAACAAGACAAAACAAAGTTTGTGGGAGAGACCGGCCGAATACTTAACTGAGGATCTTCCTACATCAGCGAAGGTCCGTCTATCGTCTCGCTTTACCAAACATCATTAAAGGGTCCAGGGCAGGGCGACAGTCAGGGCAGCAGTCGTCAGCAGCCGTCAGAAAGGAGTAGCCGCGCTGTAAAAGACCTTCGGTCCACTTTCGACATACAGGGGTCGATCACGTGGTGCGCTTCCTCCGGAATTTTCTTGCGGGGCTCCTCACGACCCTCGGTCTCAACCGCTACCGCTGAAGTCACCCCACATTGGGCGCCAGTTGGAGAACCGCAACCTTAAGGCCCGGCGGCGCAGGGTACGCCTGAAATCTCCAGGATTCACCTGCCTTGTCAGAAACAGAGACACATACTCTTCGTCTGGCGTAGAAGATTGTATTTATTAGCTGCAGCTACTACAGTGGTCTTAGAAGTTGTTGGTATAACGAGGTTCAAAAGAGACTGCCACTTAACTCCGTGGCGCACAGGTTTATATACTGTACAATACAATGCAAAATGCAATCACACAAGAGCATGAGACATAGGCAAATGTTATAGACAATGCTTTAAGTCCAAAGCAACTCAAGTTCCCGGTTATGTTTGTCACTCGACCCCTTAAGCAAATTACAAACAAATCCACACAATTCGATTTATAAGTAGAGAAAACACAGCTGTATGTTCTAGAAGGACAGTCGTGAAACAAGAGAATGCATGAGACGTGTAGCGAAGGACAGTAGATAAGATAACTTAAAGGAAAGAATGGTGCGAACCAACAAATAGTCCGGACGGGGATTAATCAGCTCAGACAGGAAATAGTGTACTCGGCCAGACCCTGACACTCGTTAGTAAACATAGGCAAAGAAGCCACCTGACACATAAATGCAGAAACGACAAAAACATTGCATTCGCCGCGCTGCCTGGGTGCGGGCAACACAAGATGGCGGCGGCTACAAAATGGAGGCTGAGCACGAATGAATTTGCAATTTACAGAATCTCACACCCTTCTGAGCCTCTGTGAGTTCCAGGGATCCCATCCACTGGGGCGCCTATATAAAATGAAGGGAGGGAGACATGTTACCCCCAGAGCACTATTAGGCCCCAAGGAACCCATCCCCAGTGGCCAGCCATAATTTAAAAGGAAGGGGGCACACAGACCTTCTCCTTATGCTTCTAAAGGCCGGGGACACCATTCCCCGGGGCCTGCTCAGTTACTGTGTCCCAAGGAGTCCACCCTTGGAACATAGTAGATTCCCTGCCCGCACCAGCGTGGGAAGGGAAACATATGTTTGCTTCCGCTTGGCAGGAGCATTTTTAAACCTTCTGCTAGGCAGGACCAAACATGCCTTTCCTGCTTGCAGGAGGGCAGACAGGGGCGGCAAGTCTGCTCCCAGGAGCCACAATAGTCTCTGGATCAGGGGGATCCAAACTACACGTCACCCCTTTCTATGCAATGAGCACTGGGGAATGTGGTCTCAGGGATCAAGGAGGTGTGCCACAAGGCTTCCTTTCTGTTTTTAGTGACACGCAATTTTGAGTGATGGGGTCCCTGAGCCTAAAAAGGCTTGAGGAGTGGGCAGCGCAGTGCCTCTCCCCTTTATTATGGCAATTAGCCCCTGGAAATAGGGTCCCCAGGGCCTAATATGGCTTCAGGAGGGGGCCTGTGCTGCCCCCTCCACTTTTGGAGGCCTAATTTAGGAAAAGTATTGCATTGATGTATGAAACCAGCGGTGCAACACTTTTCAGTGTGCCCCCATTGCAACAGCTTGGATGTGCCGTATTTACGGTACGGCACTCCGTGTCTTAAGGAGTCAACAGATAAGTCAGTACTCCTGACGTATCTGTTCACGCAGTAATAATGTGTTGTTGAAGTGTGACGCAAAACAGACGCAACTCCAGCAATGTGTCCTTTCACATGGGGCAAGCCCGGTCCTAGGATGCTTGTTTCGAGTCCACGGAGGACCTGGCTTGGCAGTTCTGGCAGGGCTGTTCCCATGGGGCACAGGGTCAAGACTGATTTGCATATAGCTGGGTTTAAACTGGAAAGGCATGGTGAGCAAAAAACGATGGATTTAAGCCCAGATCTCTGTACTGGGGTGAATGTATGACATTGTTCTGCATTCTGTCCATCAACTGTTGTTTTTGTATTTGTCATTTACTTTCAGCATGTGCAATGAATGCAAACCGGCACTTAATATTTTCATGCAGCATTTTAGGCATCTTGCACGCACTGCAGAGTGTCATTTTAAAAGCTAATTCAGTGCGCAAAATAAAACAACAATTCATCAGATAAACCATGGTCATTTCAGAAAAGCAATTGATGTGATTATTTTCCCTTGAACAAGACTCAAGAATCGAGTTGCAACACATTGGGACAAAGAAATGTTGCAAGCAACTGATGAACGTTCTTTGTTTAATAAAGAACTGGAAACTCCACGGAATCATGGCTCCATGGCTTTTTCTGTTCAAGAGAAAGATTGTGTTGGATTTATGAGCAGGAAGTTCTGTGCCTGCTACATTGAGGCCGCCTTAGTATGTGGCCTGTTTCACGGATCATTTTGTGTAGGTGATATATGTATATGTATATATATATGCAGGATTACAATTATAGAATAAGGTATGTACCAGGTGTGCAGAATAGGATTGCGGATTGTTTGAGTAGAATTCCATTGGCCATAAAAGAGGTACCAAAGAGTAGTTGGGATGACTACCAAATTTGTTTGGTTGAGGATGAGAGTTTAAAATCTATAGGAAAGGATGAATGGATTTTTGAATATGGTAAGGATGAGTTCATGAAGATGATTAAAGGTAAAGTTTTGGAAGGATGGGGAGAAAGGAAACCTGAAGTTGCAGAAGAAAGAAGTTATTGGGAAGTAAGAAGTGAGTTAAGTGTGGAATCAGGATTTGTGACTAGCAGAGGAAAGATAATACCACCAAAGGGGTTGAGGAAAAGAGTGATTGATTTGTGTCATGAGGGACATTTTGGTATTGTGAGAACCAAGAAAAGAGTTTAGGGTTCTTATTGGTGGCCATGAGTAGATATTGAAGTGGAAAGGGTTGTAAGGGAGTGCAGAGAGTGTGCAGATTCAGATAAGAATTTAAGAACAATGAAGCCACAATTCTCACCTGTTCAATGTCCTGAGATGGTTTGGGATTTAATTGCAATGGATTTTGTAGGTCCTGTGCAAATAAAGTATGGAGAAAGTAAGTGTATCATTTTGATTGATTATTTCAGTAAATGGGTTGAGTTGGATATTGTAGAAAAGGCTGATGCAGACACTGAGATAACATTTTTAAGTGTTGTATTTTTAAAGGAAGGGTTGCCAAAGAGAATCATAAGTGATAATGGCACACACTCTACAGGACAGCGTGATCAAGGGCTCGTGGAGCCTGAAACGCGTTGCTGTTTCTCTGTGCTAAATAAATCTTTGCACCTGATCCTATGGTCCGTCTCCTCTCTCGCTGGTGTGGCTGTACTGCTTGCCGGAGGTGCTGCGGAGCTATTCTGTGAATATATATATATATATATATATATATATATATATATATATATATATATATATATATATATATATATATATATATATATATATATATATATATATATATATATTCACTGAAAAAAACATAGGTTTCACACACGTTATAGTTAGGAATTAGCATGACAGCTGGACATTTCACTCATACAAAACCATTGAAATTCCCCCGTTATAGTTAGTTCAGCTAACTATAACTTAAGCGCCCGCAATGCACTGCTGATGACATCACATATTACATCACTCATGACATGGTCAGTGACATCACTCATGATATCACTGATGACATCTCAAATGACATCAGTGATGACATTCTTGTGAAAGATTGACAGACCTCCTCTCAGTGTAATAGCGTAATATAACCATTGATACACCCATTCAAAAATAGAAACGAAAATTTTCAAAAAAAATGGAAATACCAATTCTAGTTAGAACAACTTATTCAGTAATTCTAAAATCTACATACACATCTAGTCATTCAATCAACACATCATCCACACATACACACACCTACTTGCTCCCTTTCTTGGCTGGGGTTATCAATCATTCTTCTTTAATTCAAATTCAAACTACAGGCCCTTTATCAACGCTTTTTATTATAACAACTACCCCGGCCAAAGGCACTATGAAATTTGCACACTTGCTCCCTTTCTTGGATGCACTTATCAAATATTTTTCAAATTCATATTTTGATTCAATTTCAAGGCCCCTTGTCGCGCCTTTTTGTTGTAACTACTGTTGCAGTGATTCTGCTCCTACACACAACTGTGCATAAAGACTTACGACCTTAGTGAATTAGGGTGTTCCAAACCCCACCTAGTACCCAAGCCCCCTCACAGACTAGCAATCAGTAACTCATTGGTTCTTCCTCCTATAGCAAAAACACCATTTATTAGTCAACCCACAACATGGAACTTAGGTTACCTCAGGTAAGGTAGATAGCAAGAGCACTCTTTCGTAACATTCTTACACAAGTCCAAAACAAGCACTTAATAAACACACCTGCAACTTTGAAATGTTTATTTCTAACACCGTAATCTCATGCCCAGTACCTTACATAATACAAGCAAACATATTATCAGAAACAAAGTTGTCAGCATTGTTACTATTCCATAAAATACAAAGGGAGAAAGCATCCTATAATGCAAAAGGGAAACAGATTTAAAATATACCTAAATTTCACCCTCCCTACTTAGCAGGTTAGTTTATAATTACAGAAGATCACATACGACTACATAGGCAGACCCATACCTCTGTTACTCAGCAGTAGTGGATCACATTAAGTTCTACAGAAACTGTCAAGATACGAATGTTCTCAAACTGTGTGTAATCATGCTTGCACACTTCATAACTAAACACGCAAGTATAAGAGATGCCACAGCTGCATATCTCTTATGGCTCGAACGTGCGAACATCATTCCGAATAACACACACACAGTATCCAACATAACCTTGATGTTTCATGCTCTCACTATACACACTAAAGTAGCGAAACAGTCTACAAATGTAGTATATCAAATTATTCTCATATGAAGCAAAATACTCAGCCTTCTCTAAACAATATTGCAAGTGAGTGTTGTGTGCAAACCAGAGCAGGAAAACAAAAATGGCGTTTAAGCTTCTAATAAACCCATGCTAACTTAACACGGTGTGAGTGCAAGGCTCAGCCCACAACACATTTCCTTGACCAAAGCACATAATATAAACGTGGACAAATTACGAACGCAGACTCCAAGACTAAAAAGCAGAGTCAAGTTCAATTTTGCAAAAAAAATTATTCCATCTTTGATAAAAAGCAGTAACTAAATAATAATGAATATTGCCGATAAAACCGGCAATGATGTATCGCCTTATGTTGTTGATAATATGGCCCGAAATTAATTTTATTAATTTAATTGTTTACTTACCTACAATCATCCAGATTCCGTTGTTTATCACCCCCCACCCTGCCCCTCCCCTGCCCCGCTTGTCCCACCGCAAGTCACTCCACGGGCCGCGTCTGGGCTTGATAATACACCCTTGTTAATTCCCATAGAAGCCCATGTTAACACCAGAACATGGGCTTCTATGGGAATTAACAAGGGCGTATTATCAAGATCATTTTCGCCGTTTTATCTGCAGTTTCCTGCCCATAAAACGTAGATAATTTTAACAGCGGTCCTTGATAATATGCCCGTCAGTGCCATATTATCAGTAAAGGGCGATACATTATCGCCGCTTTTATTGGCAGGAAACTGCCGCTAAAGAAGCGATAATGGGCTTGATAATAGGCCCTTGTAAATTCCCATAGCAGCCCAGGTTCTAGTGTTAACCTGGGCTTCTATGGCAATTCACAAGGACATATTATCAAAATCATTATCACCGCTTTACTGGCAGTTTCCTGCCGATAAAAGCGGCGATAATGTATCGCCCTTTATTGATAATATGGCCCATAATCCCTTAATGTACAGAGACGCACAAACTGATATTAAACAAAAAAACATAACAACATGCATTATAGCAAAACACATTTACTACTATAAAAGGTTTAACAACGGACGAATATAGGAGCATATTATCAAGACAGGCGATAACATTATCGCCGCTTTATCTGTAGTTTTCTACCCATAAAGCGGCAATAATATTATCGCCTGTCTTGATATACCCCATAATTCCTTAATGTACAAAGATGCACCGCACACACTCCCATACAACTTATCAACTCACCTTTCAAATTGATTTGTAGATTAAGAAGAATACCACTCACATAGTGGATATTCTTGTACAGAATCTCTCTAGTTCCCTGTTTGCAGCAGAACCGTCAAATGGAACATTTTCCCCTCTCATTTTACACATACATACTTATAAATAACCAATTAAAATCCTGCACACATTAATTCAAAACAAAACACACATTTCTATTCATTTAACATTCCAAACCTTTCCAATTTACATAACTTTCCACCCTACCCCCAACAGATCATGCAAAAGTCAACCGCAACAGAGGTCAAAAGTTCAGCACTGTATAAAACACTGCTCCTCAACAAATTTAGACTATGGATAAGCACGTACTTATAAGTAACAATAAAGCAAAAACGTCTCATTACAAGCAACAAAGATATACACACATAAACTTGGTAAATATCTGTGAAAGATTTATTTGTATTTTTCTTGCTTACGTACGCTTATGGAACAACTTTCAAAATTCACACTGTACCGCACAATAAATATACCGTAAAAAAAAAAGCAAACATCACTCATTTTTTACAATCACCGGACACCCCATCCACCAAGCCTCAAATAAAACATTCAAGACCGTAGGTAGAGCCCCAAATCCACCACGGTACCAGCTGCCTCCCTGCATCCTTCGGGAGCCGGAATTGCTTTTGGTCAGAGAAACTACTTTACATACTGCTCTCCAGGCCCAGTTCTAGCGGGTGGGCCGGGTGGGCCAGGCCCACCCAAACATCGGCCTGGCCCACTCAAACATAAACCTGGGCCCTGGCAGTGACGTCAGCAAGGCCAGCAGAAAATGGCCACTGCAATTTAAAACATTCTCTGAACGTTATTTTTATTCTTTCTTTAGGAGTTGTGTGATTGGGCCTGGACTCACACCCCCAATCACGTATCTCCTATTGGAAAGGTGGGCTTTGTCTCTTGCCACTCATGCAGGTACAATTGGGGCATGGCAAAAGGGACAAATCCTTTCATTGGCTCTGGATTTATGTACCGTCCTGCTGCGTGGATACTTCATTCTTTTCGGCTGGTGAAGAGGAGTTTGTTTTTGCCGATTCATTTTCCTGATCTTCCTGAACCCTTGAGCTGTTTATCAGATCGGGCTGTGCAGAGTTCGTAATTAGCAGGTAAGAGACTGTGTGACTATTGTTGTGTTTTTAAACCTGTGAGCAAGACACAATCTTTGTGTGCCGCGTATACTTCATTTAAATCGTTTGTTTACATCGTATCATTATCTTTCGTGACTTGTTCTGCCAAGGATGCACGGCAACTAAATGTCCAGATAAATCTGGGGATTAATATACTGCTGGCGAGCAATCTTTTGTCTGTTTGTAGTTTTTAAATGCAGAGAAACTGCAGTTAACATGGATAGCTCAGTGGGTTACTGCCTTTGTCACAGAGATCCTTTGATTATTTGCAGTTCAGAAGTTACAATCCTAACATAGGACAGTGACCTATGGACTGTCATCAAAGACCTGCATTCAAACCAAAATGGTATAATTACATTATTTTTGTTTGTTTTTGTATTGCTAGTTAGTTCGAATTTTCCCAGTCTTTCATTATTCTAATGTTGCAAAAAAGAGTTTTGCCAGATATACATTCTAACCAGTAAAGCCAACCACTGAGGTATGCTTTAAATCCTGTGTATGTGCTTCTCCAGACCCAACCCTCTTAAAACATATTCCCCAGCCGCCTGGATGACATGTGATCCTACACCTGGTAATCCTCATGTGACATTCCCAATAGGCTGATTTGCATATTTTTATGAATCATTGTCCGTGCATAGTGTGTGTGATGTACAGTACTGTGACACCCTACACTATGAGAGAAGTGTGGCTCACTGGTTAGAGGCAGACCTGGAAGCAGAGGTCAGCCCGGGACCAGGGTTCAATTCCCGGCTCGGCGGGGTCTTGAGTCCTAAAATAGCCATGGACTCGACAATTCTCGCTCCGGTGCCTACTCGATTCACGAGTTCACACTCTGCGACTCTGGGCAATAGCTTGCTTAATCTCCACAATGGGCCCTTGCTGCGGGATGCCTGGCTTTCACCTTGCGGATACCCTGCCGGGGTTATCTCACAGGGGAATACCAGGACGGGTTCCCTAAGCAAGTGCTTAGAAACCGGTTGGTGATTTGCGCTATATAAATTCCTGTACATAAATTCCTGTACATGAGTAGCCCTATACAACCAATAAAATGCATATGAAAGAGGGGCTACGGAGAGATGATGGGCACTGTTGGAGGGTGGCAATTAGGGAATCCGAGGGGGACATCATGGGGGTGGGGCTTTGGAGAGATGAGGGGCACTGGTGGATGGTGGCAATGAGGTAATCCGAGGAGGAGTTCCTTGGAGTGGAGATACGGAGAGATGAGGGGCACTGGTCGAGGTTGTTTTTGAGGAAATCTGATGAGGAGGTCATGGGGGAGGGGCTATGGAGCGATGAGGGGGAGGGGCTTTGGAGCAATGAGGCGCACTGGTGGAGGGTTGTAGGGAGGAAGTCTGAGGAGGAGGTCATGAGGGGAAGGTCATGGGGGGCTTTAGAGTGGTGAGGGGCACTGGTGGTAGTGGGGGAGTCTGGGAGGAGGGTGGCAATGACGGAATCCGCAGAGGAGGCCATGAGGGGGAGGTGCTTTGGAGCGATGAGGGGCACTGGTAGAGGGTAACAGTGAGGAAATCAGAGGAGAAGGTCAATGGGGGAAGGGGCTACGGAGGGATGAGGGGACTGGTGGATGGTGGTAGGGAGGAAGTCTGAGGAGGATTGTGGCAATGAGGGAATCAGAGGAGGAGGTCATTGGGGAATGGGGCTATTGAGCAATGAGGAGCGCTGGTGGAGGGTATTTGTGAGGACATCTGAGGAGGAGGGGCTTTGGAGAGATGAAGTGCACTGTTGGAGTGTGGTAGTAAATGTGTCTACCGAGAAATAGGTCAGTGGTTGGACGCCAATAAATACTTTTGCACCAGCGCTAAAATAGACCCTGTAATGGCCTTTCTGTTTTTGCTTATTTAATTAGCAGTTGGGTCATTAGGGCCACAGTGTAACATATCTTTAAAGTGTATGCTAATTATATTTACTGTTATATTCACGGTTTTGAGTTTAAAGATGATTTTACTAATGTTTATTTAGTGGGAATAAGGAAAATGAAGCCGGGTGGTGGCTGATATGGGGATGTGGACCAAGGTGCACGGTAGAGGGATGGTAGAAAATTGATAATCAGGCCTTGAAGGGAGTGTGCTGCAGAGTGTGGGTCAGGTGGATGTATTAATGAAGAGAGATTCTCTCTGAAGGCTAGCAACGAGGGAGGCTGAGTAGTGTTACTTGACTGATACTCCCACCTCAGAAACCTCCTCTTCCCATCAAAGGGACCTTACATGGGGAATGAAACACTTTTTGAGAGTGTAAGACTAAGGAGAGATAAAGAAGGGCACTGAAGTAGGCCTTGCTAGATATATGGGCCCATCTCTAGGGGTGGGTGGGACAACAAATTAACAGAAAGAGCCGAGGCAGTTGAGCAATCTGTTTGGCTTGGTTCAAAGACCCTGGCAACAAGCCGAGAGCTGAAAGTTTGCACTGTAAATTGTACAGCATACCGCCTGTGAAATCTCTTCAATATTAAAAAAGTCCTTTCTTAAATGTTGAAAAGATTTTCCAGAAGGGTAACATCACTTCTCTGGAGGAAATAGGTTCTCTGCATAGAGAGTACCAGCACTTCTAAGAAGCAAATAGGTTCTCCGGAAAGAGATTACTGCATGTTCTCAGGAGCAAATAGTTACTCTGAATAGAGAGTACTACACTTCTCTGGGGCAAATAAGTACTCCGAAAATAGAGCTCCTGCACTTCTGTATTCTTGAGCTCTTACAATGCATCTTAGTCCTGATTTGCAGCCCTGCTATTTCTGCATTAATAATCACTAAAGTCCTTTACATTACATTTAAATGGTGACTTGTAGTGCTCCTGCTTTGCCGTCTTGAAAACTGCCTCCAAGCTAAATATTGCCCTACTGTTTTTGAACTTTTAAATACTCACATGTTAAACCTCACTCACAGTTCACTCGGTGCACATCAACTAGGATTCTTGCCTCCAGTGCCATTTCTGTATTAATCAAATCTGAACTAAAAGGCCAGCTGTTATGTGTGACCTACTTGCGGCTTAGATTCTTAGTGCAGAAGAAGCATTATTATAGTATACTAAATTAAACAGAAAAGGTGTTTTCTATGGTGCACAGCTAGAACACATGTATTTGAAGGTGCACTCTTATGTGATGATGAATAAAGGAGGCGCTTGGAAATAAAGATGTGGCTCTGATCACACATTGGGTCAAGCATGGAAGCCAGGATTGATCCCAGGTTTTGTAGTTTCACATTGTTCAATTCAGTCAATAGATAGGTGTCTCACTCTCCTGTTTTGCATTACAGATTAATGCTTTACCTTTCATACTTGGCATATGACATAACAGCCTGGGCAGCAGGCAGACCCCAAATGAAAGCTAGGCTTGTTTTGGAGCATGAGGATCAAAGAGGACCTTGAGCTGAACCAGGCATCTGGCTCAAACCTTAAGTGACTCTTGCAGCAGAACAAACTGTTTCAAAACCATGTTACAAAAGAAAGTCCCAGATGGTGCAGATGTTGCCACCATTTGTGAACTGGTACGTGATTATGCTGAAGCTTTCCCAGCACTTCATGAAATGTATGTATCTGCGCTGGTTATAAGGGTTTCAACCGCAGCCTGTGAGAGCTCCTTTTCAAACTATCCCGCGTCCTCACACCTTTCCGACTCACAGTGAACCGTGATTGGAAACAGAATTTGACTATTTTAGCACATGAGAAAGAGCTCACTGCAAACCTATGTATGAATGAGTTTGTAAGGGAGTTTTCAAAGAACAATAGAAGATTACCTCTGACTAGAACTGGCAGCTTTGAAATGGTTGGTGTGAATACTTCTGGCAGTTTTCAAAAATACTCCTTACTCTTTTTTCAAATGTGTTACTATTTTTAAAGAATTTTTATCTATGAAAGTACTTTGCAAAAAAATGACAAGAAAATAAAATGTATAAAGTTACATTTGTGCAGAGAAATAAGTGTTGGGCAAATTGCAACGAATGCTTCATAATATGCTTAGCATTCAAGTACTTGTGTTGAAGCCAGGGAGCTGAAATTCCAGGGTTTGCAGGTAGGCCCAGACATTGCTCTTACTGCCTGGTCAGCTGGAATTCGAGGGTTTGCAGTTAGGTCCAGACATTGGTCTTACTTTCAAATAACTCTCCACATGCTCTGGGTACACACAGAAGCAATCTGTTGTCTCATGCTGCATGTTTGCAAGTACATATGTTGTAATCTAGGGCTTGTCGGCTACCTCCAGAAGCAACAAATTGGGCCCACAGTGGCCCACCCGAATGCGCCCTTGGCCCACCCGAATAATAATTCCTGGAGCCGGGCCTGCTGCTCTCTCAGACGAAAAACAATCTGCTTTCCTACGTCAAAGAGAACTCGCGCCCAACCATAGCAAACAGCAGACTCCCACAAATATAACAATACAAGAGCCGACCCTCGGAGACGGTGCTCCCCAGG
Source organism: Lissotriton vulgaris (assembly GCF_964263255.1). Taxonomy (NCBI): domain Eukaryota; kingdom Metazoa; phylum Chordata; class Amphibia; order Caudata; family Salamandridae; genus Lissotriton; species Lissotriton vulgaris. Next base: position 12,862 of record NW_028247422.1, on the reverse strand, counting down.
GCCATCAAAGGCTCAACAAAGGCCATCAAAGATTTTTAACTTGGACATCATTGTAAATCCACCTAATCAGTCCTACGGGATCAGGAAGTCCTATAGCAAATAGCAAACTTTTCCGATCAAACTTCACACTCAATCTACACACATATACTAATAAATTAAAAATCACATTTATTCCCACATTAAATTCAAAATGAAACACATTTATATTGCTTGAACTTTTGCACCCTTTCCAACTGACAAAACTTTCAACCTTTCCTCCATTCTGCCAGTTACCATAGAAACATTTCAGGGAACACCTAACTCAGCACACAGGTGAAAAGTTCATCATACATTGATGCAACTTAAAACAGCAAGTATGCTTCACTTGAGAATATACAAGCTTATTTTATGTAACGCTCTTTGCTAACACTTATTCTTAACCAATAAAAATCAGCCTTTTAAAACACAGAAACATTCATCGTAGCTTAGTGCAGAATGTTCTCGAACAACTAATCAATCCTTTTCTTTTTTCAAAACTGCATGTTGTCCATCATTTTAGAAAAAATCTCACTTTTCAAACTGCCACTTCAGTTACAGAGACCTTCATAGTGCATCTCTTCAAGATGCTTACAGTGTGGATTCCCGAGGACCCCATCCCCCAGGGCTCAAATCTAACGTTGCGGACAGTAGGAACAGCCGCAAGGCCTCCACGATCCCAGCCGGCTCCCCACTTCCTGCAGGAACTGGCATTGCTATTCCTCACAGAGACAGCTTACATGCTTCCATTCTAATTTCAAACATGCTTTCAACAGTTTGTTACACATTTTATAAAATAATAGAGTACTGCACGCTAAAGCAGAAAAGTCAGCACAACTATGATAGAATACAAAATAGAAAAAAAAAGATATACTTCTACACTCAACAAACTCATATCCTGAGTGCACAGTTTAATTAAAAAAACACCCTACCACAACTAGTTTTTCAAACGCATTGTACAATCAAATGCGTCAAAAAATAGGTCACATACATGGTGACTCTGTAAGATCACATAGAAAAAGAAGGCCACACTTAAGCTACCAGGAAAACACAACAAAAGTACAAGGCCCAAACTTACATTGTAGTGATTTCTTAGTTGCACGTCTAGTTGTCAGATCGACACACACACTCCCTCATGGCTGGTCTACACCCACACCACACCCATTCAGTGCATCACTCACTACACACGTGACCCTATCTATAAAAAAGACGGCACGCACGTGTTGTACTCCATTTTAGAGTTGTTCCCAAAGCACCGAGCAAAGGGCCCACTACCACATGAGTGGCCTCTTTGGTCACTGAGTTAGTGGTGCCCGAAGCACTGAGCGGTTGAAGAACCTACGATGATGATGATGATGGGAGCACGAGTATGTCGTGAGCCATAGAGGTATCACGACTCGGCAACACGTATGTGACTTCTTTGTTGAAGATCGCGACTACATCATGAAGAAACTCGTTTCCACAAAAGGTGAGCAGTGACACTTGAGTACGCATCAGAAGAAGTCAAAGGGTTGTAGCTGACTACATACAAAAATGCGACTTAATATTTTAGACGAACGCACTCCAATAAAATGTATTAATTAACTCAGTTTACGATGACTAATCAAAATGTCCTTTTGTTTCCTTCAGCAAACATCCTTCAAAAGCAACCACGGCCTATCGAGCAACAGCAATGGAATTGTCTGCAATGTATTAAATATACTTTGACGTATAGAAGCAGAGTTCAAGTTGAGTGGTGAGCTCCGGTGGCCGCACTGTTTATGCAAGGTAAGCACAGCAGCCTACATATACTATGGCATCATAGCAATGCAATAGAAATAAATCGGCATATTTACAATGCTGTTATGCCACTTTTGCGTCAGTAACGCAGTAGGCACTTCCATATAGACACCACTTGAATGCGGCCCTATAACAAGTAAAATGTTACAGGTACACTGCACTCGTAAAACTAGAGTGTTGCCTTTATTTGTGAAAGGAGAGAGGGCCATATTATCAATCCTTGGCGACAAAATTATCGCCACTTTATCGGCAGGAAAGTACCGCTAAAGAGGCGATAATGGGTTTGATAATATGCTCTATGGAATTCCAATCGAAGCTCATGTTAGATTGCCGATAAAACGGCGATAATGAGCTTGATAATACGGCCTTGTTATTTCCCATAGAAGCCCATGTTAACACCAGAACATGCGTTTCTATGGGAATTAACAAGGACGTATTATCAAGCCCACCCTCCCAAAATTAATAAAAAACCCCAGACAATGCAGGTACCCGGAGCTGGAAGGTCATTTTACATATTACTGCCCTAGAAAGGTGGCGTACCCGTGACGGGTAGGGAGAGAGAGAGAGCTCAAAACATTTTTTTTTTTAAAAAAAGACCCGAGGGGTGCCACTCCACCAGACTGCGGGGAGTAGGACCGTAGCCCCCCCGCATACTTCAAAATAAAACCAGAGGAGTGCCATTCCCCAGAGCTCGGGGCACCTTACAAGCCCCCATTATGCAAACAAATTGCCCCCGTAATTTGCCCCCCCGGGACCTAATGAATAAAATGGACTTCTATTTTTTTTCACCTTTTCCACCGCGTACTAGTACTGCATGAGTACCCAACATTTTTTATTTAAAAAACAAAATAAAAATTGAGCCTAAACATCCATGTACGACCCCTTGAGCAAGCCTGGAGGTTCAGAAAGTTTCTAGCATGCCCCCTTCCCTTATTTATCAACTTTGTTTTACTGTTTTCTTGTGACTCTGTACTACCGAGGCACAAGATGGCCACCAACACTTCCTGGTTTTGAGTGTTGACAGACAGTTCACAGCCAATCAGCATGCAGCTTGCGCTCGTAATTGAACAGATTTCTGTACGCGTGCTGCACTCGTCTCTAGATATCGCTATGATTTTACTTGTAATTTTCTCAGAAACTGCTGAACGGATTTACAACATTTAACAAAAAGCACAATTTGCGAAACGAGCTCTACTTCTCTGCTAAATTTCGTGTAATTCTGTTCAGCTGTTTGGGCTGTAGCCCTGGCTAAAGGTCCCAAGGAAAATTGCATGGGGAAAACACGTTTTGGGACCCCCCTTTTTTCTCGGCCCCCGTTTGACAAATCACCCCCAAACTTTCAGGGAAGGACCGGGCAGGCCATTTTCTTGGAGAAATTCACGAAGATTCGTCCACCGGCGCCAAAGTTATTCCAAATAGAATGTTGTGGATTTCCTATGGAAACTAGGTCCTAACTATAACTACCTACTGGCGACCACCAGTAGGTAATATATATATATATATGTATATATATATATACATATATATATATATATATATATATATATATATATATATATATATATATTACCTACTGGCTATCGCCAGTAGGTATATATAGTTAGAATTTTTTCTCTATGGGACTTTTGAAAATTCTATGTCTAATAACTTTGGCGTTTGTGGACGGAATCGGCTGAAATTTTCAGGAAAATGGCACATTTTGTTTCTGAGCAGCCCCTGAAAATTTGGTGGGGTTTCGTCAAGGGGGGGCTGAGAAAAAAGGGGGGTCCCAAAACGCGTTTTTTGCATTGAGTTTTCCATAGGGCGGTTGGACTCACTTTTAGCTCGAACGGCTGAATGGATTTGCACGAAACTTGGCAAAATTGTAGGGACTGTTAGCCCGATGTGCCTTTGCTAGGTCTCAATATATGTGCTCCAGTAGTTTTTGAGAAATTAACGTTCAAACCAAGATATATATCTGTAACAGCGCTCTGGGCAGCGATCCGGTCCGCTTACTTTTCGCTTATCGGAACTTTGCGCGCAGAAAGCTGATTGGCTCTCCGGTGTCTGTCAACATTCTAAACAGTCCGGAGCGGACGCCATCTTGTCTCTCGGTAGGATCGAGAGAGAAGAAGAGGTGGAAAACGAAGGGGGAATTTAATGAAAGGGGGCAAGGTAGACCCCTCTTGACCCCCTAGGAATGTTGTTGGGGTTATTAAAGGGTCCCGTGGGGAAAATAAAAAAAAATGATTTTTCACGGTAGAAGCGCGGCCGCGAACTGGTAGCGAAACGGGAATTCGCCATTTTGTGCTTCGTAAATTAAATTACTAGTTATAAGTGGGTGCGGGAGACGTATCCTAATCCCCTATGTTTCCTGAGGGTGGGTGAGGAGGCTGATATATGTTGATACATCTCTTCCAGCGGCTGTGCGTGAGCTTTTTTTTTTTTTTTGCTGCGTGACAGTCCGGAGCGGCCGCCATCTTGTCTCTCGGTAGGATCGAGAGAGAAGAAAAGGTGAAAAACTAAGGGGGAATTTAATGAAAGGGGGCAAGGTATCCCCCTCTTGACCCCCTAGGAATGTTGTTGGGGTTATTAAAGGGTCCCGTGGGGAAAATAAAAAAAAAATGATTTTTCACGGTAGAAGCGCTTCACGGGCCGCGAACTGGGCCGCAAACTGGTAGCGAAACGGGAATTCGCCATTTTGTGCTTCGTTAATTAAAGTACTAGGTATAAGGGGGTGCGGGAGACGTATCCTAATCCCCTATGTTTCCTGAGGGTGGCTGAGGAGGCTGATATATGTTGATACATCTCTTCCAGCGGCTGCGCCATCTTGCCTTTTTTCGAATGCCACAATTTTGTCGTGCACGGCAGCCATTTTAGATGCCAGGCTGGTCCCAGGCTATCACCTAACCCTGCGGATGTAGTTTATGGCCCCAGCTGTAGAGAATTCAGACATGCCAATCCTCCTGATTCAGGCGTGTGAGTACTGATTTCAGTGCTAGTCTCCCGCCTCCCGATTTCTGCAAGCAAAAACCCGGGGGCATATTACGAACAACTAGCGATAATTTTTGTCTCTAACTTGTTTAGAGACAAAAATTATCGCCGCACATCGGCGATTTTTATCGCAGATAAACCTTGCTATTATCGCAGAAAAGTCAGCGATATTCATGTATTATCGACCTAATGCTCTTAGCCATGTTATCCACCTCCCATTGGATAACATGGCTAAGAACTGCTCAGGGCAGGTGTTAGATTTTGGAGATATTCGCGCTTAGCGCGAATATCTCCAAAAGTTGGTAATAGAAGGTAGCGATGTTAGGGACTGTTTCCAGTCGCTAACATCTTGGCACGCCACTTTGCATGTCATTAGTGATAAGTATCACTGACATGCAAAGCGGGGCCCAAGATGGTCGCTATCTCCTTTTAGCTGTCACTAACTGGTGTTAGCGACAGCTTGATAATAGGGAAATAATTTTATCTCCGCTTTCATGGTTTTTAAAGCCAAAAAAGCGGAGATAAACCCCCTTGATAATATGCCCCACGATTCCTTGGGGGTTTCAGCTGACAGGGCTTGGTATTGTGTTACATGGTAATTTTTCCATGAAACGTCAGAGGGTCGGTGCAGGGGTTCTAGAAGAGGTGATAAACCATTTAAGCCTCATGAACAAGCGCATGGTCTTTTAAAGATTTGTGAAGTACTCGGGGCGGCGGTGTGTGTGTGCCCTCTTTCAGGAGCGGGCGGGGGGGCACTGCCAGCAACTTGCCAGGTCAGGTAGTGTTCAACACGTGCATCACCCTTTCTCTGCCTGCTATTGCGCTCCATGCTTCGGAAAGGTAAGAAAAAGAACGTGCATTTGAGTTTGAAATGTCCGATCCTGCAGCAGCACACTTCCAAAGCCCACACATGACAATAACCCGATTCAAGGCCCCATTCACCCGTTTTTAAAAAAATAGATAACACTCCAACAAAATAAGGTTATAAAACTTTATTAACTACTAACTTTAACGAACGGAACAAAAACTAAAAACATTTAAACATTTCTCAATACAAAAAGCAACAATGGTTAGAAGCTGTCTTTTGTGCGAATAGTCCCAAGGCAGCACAACGTGCAGAGTTCTGGACGGCACCCAGGTGATGTCGCCTGGGTGCCGCACTGGTTTAGGGATCCTACAATGCTGCTCCGAAAATTGGCGTGGGGCGTCCCGGGTGGGGCGGGGGGAGGCCTCGTCAGTAGCGGTCTGTTGTGCGAATAGTCCCAAGGCAGCACAACGTGCAGAGTTCTGGACGGCACCCAGGTGATGTCGCCTGGGTGCCGCACTGGTTTAGGGATCCTACAATGCAGCACAGAAAAACAGCGTGGGGCGTCCCGGGTGGTGCGGGGGGAGGCCTCGTCAGTAGCGGTCTGTGTCCAGTGTCACATGGCTGACACAACATGTACGACAGGCACCCAGGTGATGTCCAGTAAACTGCCGCACTGGTTTTGGTATCCTACAATGCTGCTCCGAAAATTGGCGTGCGGCGGCCCGGGGGGGGGGGCGTGGGGGAGCCGGCGTGAACGGGCCTCCCCAGGTGGCGGCCATCTAGCTGAGTTGCGCTCGCTCTTGCGGCCACAGCGTCTCGCTCACCATGTTGTTGAGTTGCTCCCACTCTTGCAGTGCAGCGATAGGCGGCTGCCACATGGCTCTTAAAATGGCGGACAGCTCCTCGGTTTTAGGCCTGGTCCACTGAAATGGTCCTGGGACACTTTGGAACTCGGACGCTTGCCTGCTAGGGCTTGGGTTCCATTCTCGAAAAGCGTCCCCTCAGCCGTGAAGATTGTATAATAGTCTTGGGGGCCCCCGACTCCCGCAGGCTTCCGGTGGGGAGCGGCTGCCATGATTGCTCGCGGAATGACCACGACGGAGCCACGAGATGGTGGTGCTCTCATGCTGACGCCAGCTTTAGTCTGAATGATCCAGAAACAAGGTGGGGCTTTCATCGTTTGGGGAAAAAAAATGTTCTAAACCAATGAAAAGTGTTATTTTTAGGTCATATGACCAAGCCTTCCATCTTTAGGAAACCAAAAGTAAAATGAACCAATGAAAAGTTTTATAAACAAGTCACATGACCTGTTATGCGGCATAGGGCTACAAAAAGCGTAGAAAATCCGTTGGCACGTGAGGCGGCGTCAGTAGCGGACCGATGTGCGAATAGGCCGAAGGCAGCACAACGGGCCGAGATCCGGATGGTACCGAGGTGGTGTCCAGCTAATTGCCGCACTGGTGTGGCCATCCTACAATGCTGCGCCGAAAGACGGCGTGTCCAGCTGAATTGCGGTCACTGTTGCGGTACAGTGACTCGAACGCGCCGAGATCCGGATGGCACCGAGGTGGTGTCCAGCAAATTGCCGCACTGGTGTGGCCATCCTACAATGCTGCGCCGAAAGACGGCGTGTCCAGCTGAATTGCGGTCACTGTTGCGGTACAGTGACTCGAACGCGCCGAGATCCGGATGGCACCGAGGTGGTGTCCAGCAAATTGCCGCACTGGTGTGGCATCCTACAATGCTGCGCCGAAAGACGGCGTGTCCAGCTGAGTTGCGGTCACTGTTGCGGTACAGTGAGTCGAACGCGCCGAGATCTGGATGGCCCCGATGTTGTGTCCAGCAAGTTGCCGCACTGGTGTGGCCATCCTACAATGCTGCGCCGAAAGTCGGCGTGGGGTGCCCCGTTGGCTTATGAGGTGATGTCAGTAGTGGACCGATGTGTGAATAGGTCGGAACCAGCACAAGGCACCAAGATCCGAATGGCAAGTCCTGGATGTTGAGTGCCTCAGTTGAGATTTCTGAGCAGTGCTTGTAAGACTGTCTGAAGCTTATTTGCACCTGCTGCAGCTTCACTAGGTCCGGCGGAACTTTTTGCCTTTTCCTTTCTGCTTCTTTTCCTACAATGCGTTTCATCTGAAGACACGACCAGGTCCCTGAATGTGTGCAGGGGGACGCTATTGATTGAATGAACGCGCCGAGATCTGGATGGCACCGAGGTGGTGTCCAGCAAATTGCCGCACTGGTGTGGCCATCCTACAATGCTGCGCCGAAAGTCGGCGTGGGGTGCCCCGTTGGTTTATGAGGTGATGTCAGTAGTGGACCGATGTGTGAATAGGTCGGAACCAGCACAAGGCGCCCTGCACTGTTGAGCCTTTTTGAATGCCTGTTTTTTGTTGTTTCCCCTCCATCAAAAACAAAACAAAAATACAAGGCGCCAAGATCCGAATGGCAAGTCCTGGATGTTGAGTGCCTCAGTTGAGAGTTCTGAGCAGTGCTTGTAAGACTGTCTGAAGCTTATTTGCACCTGCTGCAGCTTCACTAGGTCCGGCGGAACTTTTTTCCTTTTCCTTTCTGCTTCTTTTCCTACAATGCGTTTCATCTGAAGACACGACCAGGTCCCTGAATGTGTGCAGGGGGACGCTATTGATTGAATGAAAATGGCGGCTTGACACAAAGCTGACTCAAGCGTTACTGTTGGTGCTATACAGACAAAAATTGGTTTTCAGTTTGTACATTCTTCAGGTTTTTTTTTCTCCATCCAAGTCTGATTGAGAGTTTGTAGAAAAATGGCTTCAGATTTTCCACATACTACTTTTCAACATTCTTCCTAAATGTAACAATGTGAAACTCACTAGGAGAACGGCTGTTTCTGTTTCCTTTCAAAATGCTGCCACCAATATTTTCTGAATGGAAGACACCATCTTGTAGCATAAAGGGCCGAAAGGGGTTCTGGTCTGGCCGATGGTTGGTGGAGACATTTTGACTATATCTTGGACCTGCCCGGCCTCGCCCAAAATGGCGCCGGTATAAATGGGACTCGTAACTCTTTGCCCGCAAATGTATATCTAGAAAATGTTATTGTAAGTGGCCCTGTCGTATTTTAATTACAAAATGTACGTCCACCGATTCCGCAACTGTTAGACACCTTTGTTCTTGTCACCTAATGGCCCGCTCGTTACGTTCTTCTACAGTGTAAATGTCTCCTCATCATATACGATTTCAGTTTGCTCCGTGGCCGGCCCACGTGGTTATAGGCCCGTATTTGTATACTGACATTTTCACAATAAAGGTTTTTATAACAAAACACGGTAGTAGTATTTTCATTTGTAAAGTTTTTACTTTTAGTGACTGTTTTCGAATCAGTAAAAGGCAAGTGAAATAAAGCAGTCCAATTACATGACGGATAAAAGGTATAATATGTAGGAACGCAGTAAAGATAAATGGTCAAGGGCAGTTGTGTTTTTCATGTCTGCAACATAAAGTGATCGATAAGAATCTGATAATCAGGCGTATCGGCGACTAAGACAGCAGGCCGAATCTCTTTTACTCAAGGGCTCCGTCATGGAAGGAAGAAACGCCCTTTTTCTCGAAAAAGGAATATATTTTACTTGCAAGACAGTTGTAAATTTTCCGGGAAAGTACATTAGCCTGGAATATTATAACATATGTTTGAAAAAAAAATATTGTTCGAAAATAATAAAAAGCGTAATTTTTAGGTCATATGACCAAGCTTTTCATCATTAAATTAACAAAAGTAAAATGAACCAATGAAAAGTTTTATTAACAAGTCACATGACCTGTTATGCTTACGTTACGCGCTGCGCGCCGCGCCTCGGATCACTTCCGGGTGCGCTAACGCGGCGTGTCATAAAACGCATTACGCGACAACGTAGGTCAAGAATATAGTCTAAATGTCTCCACCAACCAGCGTTCAGAACACAACCCCTTTCAGCAGTCCAAAAAGTTCTGTTAAATGACAACAGAGGGGACAGGCAACAAGAACCATCAGTCAAAGAGGGGAGGGCAAGTTCTTCTCTTCCGGGTCATGTTGGGGCGCTACCGGAACTGATCGAATTGGTAGTCTACAGTGTTTCTGGATGTTTCAGACTAAAGCTGGCGTCAGCATGAGACCACTACCATCTCGTAGCTCCGTCGTGGCCATTCCACGAGCAATCATGGCAGCCGCTCCCCACCAGAAGCCTGCGGGAGTCGGAGGCCCCCAAGACTTTTGTAGAATCTTCACGGCTGAGGGGACGCTTTTCGAGAATGGGACCCAAGCCCTAGCAGACAAGCGTCCGAGTTCCAAGGTGTCCCAGGGCCATTTTAGTGGACCAGGCCCAAAACCGAAGAGCCGGCCGCCATTTTGAGAGTCCTGTGGCAGCCGCCTATCGCTGCACCGCAAGAGCGGGCGCATCTCAACTACATGGTGAGCGAGACGCTGTAGTCGCAAGAGCGGGCGGTAAACAGCTGAATGGCGGAAGAGGCACAGTGTAGCAAAAGCGGGCGGAATGGCAACTAAAACGATAAAGGGGCGCCCCACTACAGCTTGTCTTCAGGTCAAACGGATTGTGGGACAAGGTCCAGAATTGAAGAGTCATCAAAAGGCAAAAAGTTCCGCCGGACCCCGGGAGCCGGCCGCCTATGTCGGGGGCGATCTCAGGCTACACCAGTGCTATAAGACTTGGGGAGGGTGTCGGAGCCAAGCGTCTTCTCCGAGTCCATGGCCATCACACCGCCCCTCAGGGGCCTCCGTCAAGCTGTTTAGGAAGGTAACATATCACATTGTTTTCTAATGCAGTCAGGTCCACAAACGACACTCACTTACTTTGAGAATAGTGAAGCTGCAGTAGGTGGAAATAAGCTTCAAACAGTGTTACAAGCACTGCTCAGAACTCTTAACTATGGCACCCAACATCCAGAACTTATGCTATTTGAGAATGGTAGTGACATCGAAGCATCTCAGGGACCAAAACCATTAACGTACTTTCACGTATGAAAATCTTACTTGGGGAGGGGGCAGGAGCGAAGCGCCCCCTCCCAGTCAGCGCCACCACACCGTATGTTGAAAATCTGAAGCCATCGTTCTACAAAGTCAACCAAACTTGGATTGAAAAATCTAGAAAAATGTACAAACTGAAAACCAGTTTTGGTCTGCATAGCATCAGTAACAACGCTTGAGTCAGCTTTGTGTCAAGCCGCCATTTTGATTCAACAAAGCACAGGCATTGAAAAAGGCTGAAATTCAGAACTCTAAACTATGGCACCCAACATCCAGGAGCTTGCTATCCGGATCTTGGAGCCTTGTGCTGTTTTCGATCTATTCACACATCGGTCCACTACTGACATCATCTTATAAACCAACGTTATGTAAATAGTTTTTTAATAAAATGTTTTACCCTGTTTCTTTGCTGGTGTGTTGTCTATATTTTTAATATTTGCATAGGGTTTGTCATTATTTTGTGCGGGATGGGTGATGGAGCCGAGCTGTCTTGCAGCCCTCATGGTGTGGAGCTCAGTTCATCTCACTATTTTCGTATTTCTCAAGAAGGGTTGTTCCTAATATTTCTATTTTAGCGAGGTCAAAAAGAGATCCAATTAGTGGCCTACTGATTTTGCTCGATTACTTTTATTTTTTTACACGATTTTTCACTATCTGCAAAGACTAAACAGAGTATTGCGACTTTGTGCTTGTTTGTAAATAGAGAATGATCCAAAGAGAACCAATTCTAAAACAGTAAATGCTTGGACAACAATCAATCAAATGGAGAGACAAGGAGGCACGACGGATTACAACGGGGGTAAAGGCCTGCGTTAACTACCCTTCAGTATCTGCAAAGAGAGAGTACTACTAAGGCAAAAGAGGGGAGGGGGGGGGTGCAGCGTTCAAAGCACATCAGCGTGCATAAATACGAAAATGTTTTTATCTATCACGTACTTGACATTTTAAAGCTTTTCATATTTGCTATTAAAAAACCAATGAAATTCACAGAAAAAAACATAGGTTATAGTGGATATATAGTTAGGAATTTGCATTTACAAAACCTTGAAAATTCAATGAAAAAACCATAGGTTATAGGCCATATATAGTTAGGAATTAGCATTTACAAAACCTTATTTTACTCGCATAAAACCATTGAAATTCCATATATAGTTAGAAGCGCTAACTATATATCGCGCACCCGCAATCCACTGCTGATGATGTCACATATTACATCATTCATGACATGGTCAGTGACATCACTGATGACATCACTGATGACATCTCAAATGACATCACTGATGACAACTCAAATGATATCAATGATGACATCTCAAATGACATCACTGATGACATCACTGATGACAACTCATTTGTCATCACTGATCACATCACTCATGTGATAATACAATGAACCTCTTCAGACTCTAATATAACCTTACATACACTCAGTATAAACAGACACTCACAGACTGTCACTCATCCATGGAGTTACTCACACACCTAGTCAGTCATGCAAAGAATCAATCACACCTCCATTTCCTCAACTATACAGTTATACACATCTTACTTATTCAAACATATAATAACACATATTTACTCTCTTATATAATCCCTGATACAAGCTCACAGTGATCGATACAGCCACTCACACATTCACTGGCTCTTATGTTCAGTTATTTATATATCTCAACTCTCACATGTATTGTGTTTTACATACGTACTTACTTGCACATGTAGCAATGAGAAATCCATTCACTCACCAACACACCCATGCACAGTCAACCGCCCATATAGCTGTTTCCACATGCACTCTTGAACTCATACTCCTAGTGAATCAACTGCTTACACATCTATGCACAGAGTCACGCACCTCCCAGCCACCCACACACACACTCAGCCTCCCATTCAAATACTTGGGCAACCAATCAATAACCCATATGGCCACTCTTATAGCTACTGATCAACACATGCAGCAGCTTACACAACAACAAACATACTGATGCACGAATTAAGACAGTTTAGTCACTAACCCATGTACTCAGTGAGACACATTTAATCACTCACTCATACAGTCAGTCATGCACCTACTAAATTCTTCATCCAGACACTTATACATCCACTCATTCTTCAATATGTGAAACATATTTAAACTTTACAGACACATACAATCACTGGATGTTGTGATCAGTGATGTCATCAGTGATGTCATTTGAGATGTCATCAGTGATGTCATCAGTGATGTCATTTGAGATGTCATCAGTGATGTCATCAGTGATGTCACTGACCATGTCATGAATGATGTA
>NW_028247420.1:0-29155 GCF_964263255.1 Lissotriton vulgaris | reverse complement strand
AAAGCAAGTAAGCAAAAACGGAAACGGTAGATTCTGGCGGTCGGGACCCGAAAGGGTACCGGCCAGCATATGTCCTAAATGGCGGTATCTTACCAGTATCAGTGCGGAGCACTGGCAACGATGACGCTCTCCGTGTGTAGTCGGCGGGATGGAATGCGGAAGTATCGTGTGTGTTTTTAACGTGAAACCTGACGTGTGACGTGTACGGTCATGTGGTCAACGAGGGTAAATAACAGACTGCTCAGGGTCTGGAATGTCCGTGTACTATGATAGAAAGACTCGTAAATCATCGGTAAATGTGTAACAACGGGCGCAGCTATACAAGGCCAAAACAGCATGAGTGCTGTGAACAGTTTTCTATAAAGTCATCGTAAATGTTTTAAGAAAAATTAATAAGCAAATGTACAAAATTAATAGTAAACATTACGATGGAAAATGTAAATTAAAATAAAATACACTTATCAATTGCACAGTTTTAAGGCTAGTACTGTAATGCAGTGAAGCATGTCTTTTTATAGAAAGCAATGAAAGTCTATCCGATCATTTAATCCTTTCGGATGGGTCGTGGTGAGACGGTCTATCCAGTATGTTTCTCGTCTCAGTAGGTACTGGCTATTGTCTCTACCAGGTAGGATACTTGGTTGTTCCAACACTAAAAATCGTAGTTGACTCGGAGTGTGATTATGAAGTTCAAAATGTGCTGCCAAGGGACTTTTAGAATTTTTGGTTTGAATGTTACTTTTGTGTTCCGTCAACCTGGTTTTTATCTTTCGCTCGGTCTTGCCAACATAGGCCAAGCCACACGGGCATTTCAGCATGTAGATTACATTGCGACTGTCACAGGTGGCAAATACTTTTAATTTTATCACTGTTCCTTGACTGGGATGACTGACTTGATTACCTTTAATGATGGCATTGCAATTACCACAATTGTGGCATGGCAATGTGCCTTTGTGAACTGTGGTTTTTCTTTCCGTTTTGATATTCAATATCTCTTTGATGTTTCTGGATCGCTGGTATGCGAACCTGGGTGGACTGGAGAAAATACCCTTGAAATCTTCTTCAAGTGCTAGTAATGGCCAGTGTTTTAAAATGATCTTTTTGATCTGATAGCTTTCTGTTGAATATTTAGAAATAAATGCTGTTCTCTCTTGTTGAGTGATGGTGGTCTTTTCTTTCAATAATGTAGTACGGGAAATGGTAGATGCCTTAGTTTTTGCTTCCTCGAGGATTGCCGTGGGATAACCTCGCTTCTGAAATTTGTCAATGAGTTTGGGGAAATTTTCATTGTAAATTTGTTCAGTAGATGATATTCTCTTGACTCTTAATAGCTGAGAGTACGGAAGGTGTTGTTTCAAAGATGGTTGGTGGAAACTTTGAAAATGTAACAAATTATTTCTGTCAGTAGCTTTAGTGAAGATTGTCGTTTCCAATTGCCCCTGTTTGTTTTCAATCATTACATCCAAGAAGGATATTTTCTCCTCCTGTATGTTGTAGGTGAATTGGATTCTTTCATTTACTTCATTCAAGTTTTTAATGGCATTTGTCAAGCTTTCCTTCGTTCCTTTCCACAAAATGAAGATATCATCTATATATCTTTTATATAGAATTAAGTTGTTGGTCCATGAATGGTTGCTCAAAATGTGGTCAAGTTCGTACCTGTGCATAAACAGATTCGCGTACGCCGGTGCGGCGCAATTTCCCATGGCGGTACCGGAAGATTGGATATAGTACTCATTGTTCCACTGAAAGTAGCTGTGGTATAAGGTGAAGTTAAGTAACTCCATGAGGAATATGGTGAAATTTTCCTCCATTTCAGATGTCACCAAAAAGGATGCCACTGCTTCTGTTCCTAAGTTATGCGGAATAGAGGTGTACAGGGATTGTACATCAATCGTGCATAGTAAGATTTCTTTGGTGTTTATCAATACCTCTTCCTTCAAAATGTTCAAAAAGTTCGTGGTGTCCTTAATGTACGTGGACATTTTTTGTACGATGGGTTGCAGGTGTTTGTCAAGATATCTTCCTACCGGTTCGTGAATGGAATTTACCGTTGAAACAATAGGCCGACATGGTGGATGGGTGGGATGTTTATGAACCTTGGGGATCATGTATATGTACGGCACTGATGGGTTGTCTTTGATGAGATAATTCTTCTCCTTGGTTCCAATGATGTTAAGGTTTATGGCTCTGTCAATGATGATATTCAATGTGACAATAAACTGTTTGGTAGGGTCATTGGAAATTTTGTGATAGATTTGGGTGTCTTTAACATGGTTATCCAGTTGTTGTTCGTAATATTCAGTGTCCAGGATGACGAGGGCACCGCCCTTGTCTGCCTGTCGAATGGTTATCTCCGTAGTCTCTGCCAATTTCTTAAGAGCCTGATACTCTTGTTTTGACATGTTGGTAGATTTAGATGAAGGTTTTTTGTATATGGTTTCAATTTCCTTAGAGATCACCTTCTCATAAGCGTCTAGTACTTTGTGACTGGTGGGAGGTGTAAATTTGCTTTTGGTACGTAAACCCATAAGTGTGTCCTTGGTGGGTTCAGAAGGTTTAGGAATGACATTCGAAAAAAAGTGTCTCAAACGTAAAAGTCTCATAAACTTGTATATGCAAACTTGGGTATCTAATGAATTTGAGTGATAAGTTGAGACAAACGTGGTACCCTTTTGTAAAACCTGTTCTTGCTTGGCCGAGATTTTGTATTTGGACAAGTTGATGACTAGATTTTCTGACTCCTCGTGTTTTTTGCCACCATGTCTCTTTGTGTTTTTCCCTTTGCCCCTCCGGGTTCTTCTTGGATGCTTGGGCCTTTCTCTAAAAAAGGATCAATGGTTTCGTGGCTTTGCCCTTCACTTGATGTGGTACTTGGTCCTTCTCTTGATGTAGTTGGCCTCTCCATTGTTTTACCAGTTGTTGTTTTGTTGGGTGGATATCTCCTCCGTTGTGATTCATCAGAGGATGAAGTTTCATCCGTTGATCTATTGGTGTTGGTTCTTTGTTGTCTGCGTTTAGCGTAAATGTCAGCCCAGGTATATACTTCTCCTAACTTATAGTCTAGAGAATCACGTTTGAATTTTCTGATTTTTCGTTCGTTTATTTCTTTGGTATAGATATCCAACTGTTTGTTGATGTCATTAATGATGTCGTCCATTTCCTCTGTCGTTAACATTTGGTTTAATTCTGATTTAAGTTGAGAGGTTTCTTTGTTGAGATCTTGAATTAGTTTAGCCAATTCCTCTATAATGAGAAGGATCAAATCTAAAGAACATTTGTTCAGTATTGCTTGCCATTTCTCTGTGAATTTAGAGTTGTTCTTACATAGTGTTGATTTCAACGAGATGCGAAGTCCACGCGGAATCCTCTGTACCTTATGGTATTTTATTAAAGTACTTGCGTGCAATTTTTGATTAACTATTTTTTTGGACATGTATAGCAGTTGTCTGATGTTACTTTCCTTTGATCCTGTATTTGTGGTAGAATCATCTGTGTCTTGAATTAGCGCATATATCCTTTGTGTATCATCTTCTGTGTATCTAAAAGTTTCGGTTGGTTGATCAATGATATTGATGCCATCTTCATCCATAATGTAGCGTGGGTGCGGAGTCCTGGGTTAGCCCCAAGGTGAATGTTGAACTTGTGTAGTGTTAGGACTGACGCACTCCTGTGTTATTGAGATTTCAAAATCTGGTCTTTGACATTACATTGGTGCTATCCGGTAATCCTTTAGGGACTGTAGGACCAAGTAGAATGCTGAGTAGCGCTATCCCAAGCGTGGGTAGCGACACCGGATGCACACAGTTAAAGAAATTTTCAGAAAGGTAAAGGGTCCATTTGAAATAAATTTATTGCGAATCAAATTTTTCTGGCTTCATTCAAAATGTTATATTCACATGGTGAAATAAACACATCAATCTTCATTTCTTTGTTAATTCAAAGCAATTCCCCATGAGTTCCCAATGCATTTCGGGCGCTGGGGCCCTTCATCAGGGGATTAAATAGTACTGTTGACAAAAAGAAAGGTGATACACATATGTTAATACGCCATCTAGTATGCTAATATACCTATCAAAAACATTTCCAAAACATTTCATACAATGTTTCATGAACGTACATCTGATCATGCAAGACAGGAATCTGAAAAGTGACCCAGTTTAAATGAATATAGTACACGTGTGACCTCTGGACAATTATCGAGATTAAGTGAGTGTCAAATCAGGGAATATATAGTGACTGTGTGTTGGCGGATAAAGGCAACGGTTGAGACCGTAAACTAACACGGAACCATTTAGTGCAAAGGGTGGAGACGGGTGAAAGTGTACACAATTAGAAAAAACTATCAAACATAGACGTCGGTCTAACTGGGTGAAATCATCGGGCGCCAGTTACATGCGGCGGGTCTCATCCCCGATCCATAGAAAGCAAAGTAAGCAAAAACGGAAACGGTAGATTCTGGCGGTCGGGACCCGAAAGGGTACCGGCCAGCATATGTCCTAAATGGCGGTATCTTACCAGTATCAGTGCGGAGCACTGGCAACGATGACGCTCTCCGTGTGTAGTCGGCGGGATGGAATGCGGAAGTATCGTGTGTGTTTTTAACGTGAAACTGACGTGTGACGTGTACGGTCATGTGGTCAACGAGGGTAAATAACAGACTGCTCAGGGTCTGGAATGTCCGTGTACTATGATAGAAAGACTCGTAAATCATCGGTAAATGTGTAACAACGGGCGCAGCTATACAAGGCCAAAACAGCATGAGTGCTGTGAACAGTTTTCTATAAAGTCATCGTAAATGTTTTAAGAAAAATTAATAAGCAAATGTACAAAATTAATAGTAAACATTACGATGGAAAATGTAAATTAAAATAAAATACACTTATCAATTGCACAGTTTTAAGGCTAGTACTGTAATGCAGTGAAGCATGTCTTTTTATAGAAAGCAATGAAAGTCTATCCGATCATTTAATCCTTTCGGATGGGTCGTGGTGAGACGGTCTATCCAGTATGTTTCTCGTCTCAGTAGGTACTGGCTATTGTCTCTACCAGGTAGGATACTTGGTTGTTCCAACACTAAAAATCGTAGTTGACTCGGAGTGTGATTATGAAGTTCAAAATGTGCTGCCAAGGGACTTTTAGAATTTTTGGTTCGAATGTTACTTTTGTGTTCCGTCAACCTGGTTTTTATCTTTCGCTCGGTCTTGCCAACATAGGCCAAGCCACACGGGCATTTCAGCATGTAGATTACATTGCGACTGTCACAGGTGGCAAATACTTTTAATTTTATCACTGTTCCTTGACTGGGATGACTGACTTGATTACCTTTAATGATGGCATTGCAATTACCACAATTGTGGCATGGCAATGTGCCTTTGTGAACTGTGGTTTTTCTTTCCGTTTTGATATTCAATATCTCTTTGATGTTTCTGGATCGCTGGTATGCGAACCTGGGTGGACTGGAGAAAATACCCTTGAAATCTTCTTCAAGTGCTAGTAATGGCCAGTGTTTTAAAATGATCTTTTTGATCTGATAGCTTTCTGTTGAATATTTAGAAATAAATGCTGTTCTCTCTTGTTGAGTGATGGTGGTCTTTTCTTTCAATAATGTAGTACGGGAAATGGTAGATGCCTTAGTTTTTGCTTCCTCGAGGATTGCCGTGGGATAACCTCGCTTCTGAAATTTGTCAATGAGTTTGGGGAAATTTTCATTGTAAATTTGTTCAGTAGATGATATTCTCTTGACTCTTAATAGCTGAGAGTACGGAAGGTGTTGTTTCAAAGATGGTTGGTGGAAACTTTGAAAATGTAACAAATTATTTCTGTCAGTAGCTTTAGTGAAGATTGTCGTTTCCAATTGCCCCTGTTTGTTTTCAATCATTACATCCAAGAAGGATATTTTCTCCTCCTGTATGTTGTAGGTGAATTGGATTCTTTCATTTACTTCATTCAAGTTTTTAATGGCATTTGTCAAGCTTTCCTTCGTTCCTTTCCACAAAATGAAGATATCATCTATATATCTTTTATATAGAATTAAGTTGTTGGTCCATGAATGGTTGCTCAAAATGTGGTCAAGTTCGTACCTGTGCATAAACAGATTCGCGTACGCCGGTGCGGCGCAATTTCCCATGGCGGTACCGGAAGATTGGATATAGTACTCATTGTTCCACTGAAAGTAGCTGTGGTATAAGGTGAAGTTAAGTAACTCCATGAGGAATATGGTGAAATTTTCCTCCATTTCAGATGTCACCAAAAAGGATGCCACTGCTTCTGTTCCTAAGTTATGCGGAATAGAGGTGTACAGGGATTGTACATCAATCGTGCACAGTAAGATTTCTTTGGTGTTTATCAATACCTCTTCCTTCAAAATGTTCAAAAAGTTCGTGGTGTCCTTAATGTACGTGGACATTTTTTGTACGATGGGTTGCAGGTGTTTGTCAAGATATCTTCCTACCGGTTCGTGAATGGAATTTACCGTTGAAACAATAGGCCGACATGGTGGATGGGTGGGATGTTTATGAACCTTGGGGATCATGTATATGTACGGCACTGATGGGTTGTCTTTGATGAGATAATTCTTCTCCTTGGTTCCAATGATGTTAAGGTTTATGGCTCTGTCAATGATGATATTCAATGTGACAATAAACTGTTTGGTAGGGTCATTGGAAATTTTGTGATAGATTTGGGTGTCTTTAACATGGTTATCCAGTTGTTGTTCGTAATATTCAGTGTCCAGGATGACGAGGGCACCGCCCTTGTCTGCCTGTCGAATGGTTATCTCCGTAGTCTCTGCCAATTTCTTAAGAGCCTGATACTCTTGTTTTGACATGTTGGTAGATTTAGATGAAGGTTTTTTGTATATGGTTTCAATTTCCTTAGAGATCACCTTCTCATAAGCGTCTAGTACTTTGTGACTGGTGGGAGGTGTAAATTTGCTTTTGGTACGTAAACCCATAAGTGTGTCCTTGGTGGGTTCAGAAGGTTTAGGAATGACATTCGAAAAAAAGTGTCTCAAACGTAAAAGTCTCATAAACTTGTATATGCAAACTTGGGTATCTAATGAATTTGAGTGATAAGTTGAGACAAACGTGGTACCCTTTTGTAAAACCTGTTCTTGCTTGGCCGAGATTTTGTATTTGGACAAGTTGATGACTAGATTTTCTGACTCCTCGTGTTTTTTGCCACCATGTCTCTTTGTGTTTTTCCCTTTGCCCCTCCGGGTTCTTCTTGGATGCTTGGGCCTTTCTCTAAAAAAGGATCAATGGTTTCGTGGCTTTGCCCTTCACTTGATGTGGTACTTGGTCCTTCTCTTGATGTAGTTGGCCTCTCCATTGTTTTACCAGTTGTTGTTTTGTTGGGTGGATATCTCCTCCGTTGTGATTCATCAGAGGATGAAGTTTCATCCGTTGATCTATTGGTGTTGGTTCTTTGTTGTCTGCGTTTAGCGTAAATGTCAGCCCAGGTATATACTTCTCCTAACTTATAGTCTAGAGAAACACAAAGAGACATGGTGGCAAAAAACACGAGGAGTCAGAAAATCTAGTCATCAACTTGTCCAAATACAAAATCTCGGCCAAGCAAGAACAGGTTTTACAAAAGGGTACCACGTTTGTCTCAACTTATCACTCAAATTCATTAGATACCCAAGTTTGCATATACAGGTTTATGAGACTTTTACGTTTGAGACACTTTTTTTCGAATGTCATTCCTAAACCTTCTGAACCCACCAAGGACACACTTATGGGTTTACGTACCAAAAGCAAATTTACACCTCCCACCAGTCACAAAGTACTAGACGCTTATGAGAAGGTGATCTCTAAGGAAATTGAAACCATATACAAAAAACCTTCATCTAAATCTACCAACATGTCAAAACAAGAGTATCAGGCTCTTAAGAAATTGGCAGAGACTACGGAGATAACCATTCGACAGGCAGACAAGGGCGGTGCCCTCGTCATCCTGGACACTGAATATTACGAACAACAACTGGATAACCATGTTAAAGACACCCAAATCTATCACAAAATTTCCAATGACCCTACCAAACAGTTTATTGTCACATTGAATATCATCATTGACAGAGCCATAAACCTTAACATCATTGGAACCAAGGAGAAGAATTATCTCATCAAAGACAACCCATCAGTGCCGTACATATACATGATCCCCAAGGTTCATAAACATCCCACCCATCCACCATGTCGGCCTATTGTTTCAACGGTAAATTCCATTCACGAACCGGTAGGAAGATATCTTGACAAACACCTGCAACCCATCGTACAAAAAATGTCCACGTACATTAAGGACACCACGAACTTTTTGAACATTTTGAAGGAAGAGGTATTGATAAACACCAAAGAAATCTTACTATGCACGATTGATGTACAATCCCTGTACACCTCTATTCCGCATAACTTAGGAACAGAAGCAGTGGCATCCTTTTTGGTGACATCTGAAATGGAGGAAAATTTCACCATATTCCTCATGGAGTTACTTAACTTCACCTTATACCACAGCTACTTTCAGTGGAACAATGAGTACTATATCCAATCTTCCGGTACCGCCATGGGAAATTGCGCCGCACCGGCGTACGCGAATCTGTTTATGCACAGGTACGAACTTGACCACATTTTGAGCAACCATTCATGGACCAACAACTTAATTCTATATAAAAGATATATAGATGATATCTTCATTTTGTGGAAAGGAACGAAGGAAAGCTTGACAAATGCCATTAAAAACTTGAATGAAGTAAATGAAAGAATCCAATTCACCTACAACATACAGGAGGAGAAAATATCCTTCTTGGATGTAATGATTGAAAACAAACAGGGGCAATTGGAAACGACAATCTTCACTAAAGCTACTGACAGAAATAATTTGTTACATTTTCAAAGTTTCCACCAACCATCTTTGAAACAACACCTTCCGTACTCTCAGCTATTAAGAGTCAAGAGAATATCATCTACTGAACAAATTTACAATGAAAATTTCCCCAAACTCATTGACAAATTTCAGAAGCGAGGTTATCCCACGGCAATCCTCGAGGAAGCAAAAACTAAGGCATCTACCATTTCCCGTACTACATTATTGAAAGAAAAGACCACCATCACTCAACAAGAGAGAACAGCATTTATTTCTAAATATTCAACAGAAAGCTATCAGATCAAAAAGATCATTTTAAAACACTGGCCATTACTAGCACTTGAAGAAGATTTCAAGGGTATTTTCTCCAGTCCACCCAGGTTCGCATACCAGCGATCCAGAAACATCAAAGAGATATTGAATATCAAAACGGAAAGAAAAACCACAGTTCACAAAGGCACATTGCCATGCCACAATTGTGGTAATTGCAATGCCATCATTAAAGGTAATCAAGTCAGTCATCCCAGTCAAGGAACAGTGATAAAATTAAAAGTATTTGCCACCTGTGACAGTCGCAATGTAATCTACATGCTGAAATGCCCGTGTGGCTTGGCCTATGTTGGCAAGACCGAGCGAAAGATAAAAACCAGGTTGACGGAACACAAAAGTAACATTCGAACCAAAAATTCTAAAAGTCCCTTGGCAGCACATTTTGAACTTCATAATCACACTCCGAGTCAACTACGATTTTTAGTGTTGGAACAACCAAGTATCCTACCTGGTAGAGACAATAGCCAGTACCTACTGAGACGAGAAACATACTGGATAGACCGTCTCACCACGACCCATCCGAAAGGATTAAATGATCGGATAGACTTTCATTGCTTTCTATAAAAAGACATGCTTCACTGCATTACAGTACTAGCCTTAAAACTGTGCAATTGATAAGTGTATTTTATTTTAATTTACATTTTCCATCGTAATGTTTACTATTAATTTTGTACATTTGCTTATTAATTTTTCTTAAAACATTTACGATGACTTTATAGAAAACTGTTCACAGCACTCATGCTGTTTTGGCCTTGTATAGCTGCGCCCGTTGTTACACATTTACCGATGATTTACGAGTCTTTCTATCATAGTACACGGACATTCCAGACCCTGAGCAGTCTGTTATTTACCCTCGTTGACCACATGACCGTACACGTCACACGTCAGTTTCACGTTAAAAACACACACGATACTTCCGCATTCCATCCCGCCGACTACACACGGAGAGCGTCATCGTTGCCAGTGCTCCGCACTGATACTGGTAAGATACCGCCATTTAGGACATATGCTGGCCGGTACCCTTTCGGGTCCCGACCGCCAGAATCTACCGTTTCCGTTTTTGCTTACTTTGCTTTCTATGGATCGGGGTTGAGACCCGCCGCATGTAACTGGCGCCCGATGATTTCACCCAGTTAGACCGACGTCTATGTTTGATAGTTTTTTCTAATTGTGTACACTTTCACCCGTCTCCACCCTTTGCACTAAATGGTTCCGTGTTAGTTTACGGTCTCAACCGTTGCCTTTATCCGCCAACACACAGTCACTATATATTCCCTGATTTGACACTCACTTAATCTCGATAATTGTCCAGAGGTCACACGTGTACTATATTCATTTAAACTGGGTCACTTTTCAGATTCCTGTCTTGCATGATCAGATGTACGTTCATGAAACATTGTATGAAATGTTTTGGAAATGTTTTTGATAGGTATATTAGCATACTAGATGGCGTATTAACATATGTGTATCACCTTTCTTTTTGTCAACAGTACTATTTAATCCCCTGATGAAGGGCCCCAGCGCCCGAAATGCATTGGGAACTCATGGGGAATTGCTTTGAATTAACAAAGAAATGAAGATTGATGTGTTTATTTCACCATGTGAATATAACATTTTGAATGAAGCCAGAAAAATTTGATTCGCAATAAATTTATTTCAAATGGACCCTTTACCTTTCTGAAAATTTCTTTAACTGTGTGCATCCGGTGTCGCTACCCACGCTTGGGATAGCGCTACTCAGCATTCTACTTGGTCCTACAGTCCCTAAAGGATTACCGGATAGCACCAATGTAATGTCAAAGACCAGATTTTGAAATCTCAATAACACAGGAGTGCGTCAGTCCTAACACTACACAAGTTCAACATTCACCTTGGGGCTAACCCAGGACTCCGCACCCACGCTACATTATGGATGAAGATGGCATCAATATCATTGATCAACCAACCGAAACTTTTAGATACACAGAAGATGATACACAAAGGATATATGCGCTAATTCAAGACACAGATGATTCTACCACAAATACAGGATCAAAGGAAAGTAACATCAGACAACTGCTATACATGTCCAAAAAAATAGTTAATCAAAAATTGCACGCAAGTACTTTAATAAAATACCATAAGGTACAGAGGATTCCGCGTGGACTTCGCATCTCGTTGAAATCAACACTATGTAAGAACAACTCTAAATTCACAGAGAAATGGCAAGCAATACTGAACAAATGTTCTTTAGATTTGATCCTTCTCATTATAGAGGAATTGGCTAAACTAATTCAAGATCTCAACAAAGAAACCTCTCAACTTAAATCAGAATTAAACCAAATGTTAACGACAGAGGAAATGGACGACATCATTAATGACATCAACAAACAGTTGGATATCTATACCAAAGAAATAAACGAACGAAAAATCAGAAAATTCAAACGTGATTCTCTAGACTATAAGTTAGGAGAAGTATATACCTGGGCTGACATTTACGCTAAACGCAGACAACAAAGAACCAACACCAATAGATCAACGGATGAAACTTCATCCTCTGATGAATCACAACGGAGGAGATATCCACCCAACAAAACAACAACTGGTAAAACAATGGAGAGGCCAACTACATCAAGAGAAGGACCAAGTACCACATCAAGTGAAGGGCAAAGCCACGAAACCATTGATCCTTTTTTAGAGAAAGGCCCAAGCATCCAAGAAGAACCCGGAGGGGCAAAGGGAAAAACACAAAGAGACATGGTGGCAAAAAACACGAGGAGTCAGAAAATCTAGTCATCAACTTGTCCAAATACAAAATCTCGGCCAAGCAAGAACAGGTTTTACAAAAGGGTACCACGTTTGTCTCAACTTATCACTCAAATTCATTAGATACCCAAGTTTGCATATACAAGTTTATGAGACTTTTACGTTTGAGACACTTTTTTTCGAATGTCATTCCTAAACCTTCTGAACCCACCAAGGACACACTTATGGGTTTACGTACCAAAAGCAAATTTACACCTCCCACCAGTCACAAAGTACTAGACGCTTATGAGAAGGTGATCTCTAAGGAAATTGAAACCATATACAAAAAACCTTCATCTAAATCTACCAACATGTCAAAACAAGAGTATCAGGCTCTTAAGAAATTGGCAGAGACTACGGAGATAACCATTCGACAGGCAGACAAGGGCGGTGCCCTCGTCATCCTGGACACTGAATATTACGAACAACAACTGGATAACCATGTTAAAGACACCCAAATCTATCACAAAATTTCCAATGACCCTACCAAACAGTTTATTGTCACATTGAATATCATCATTGACAGAGCCATAAACCTTAACATCATTGGAACCAAGGAGAAGAATTATCTCATCAAAGACAACCCATCAGTGCCGTACATATACATGATCCCCAAGGTTCATAAACATCCCACCCATCCACCATGTCGGCCTATTGTTTCAACGGTAAATTCCATTCACGAACCGGTAGGAAGATATCTTGACAAACACCTGCAACCCATCGTACAAAAAATGTCCACGTACATTAAGGACACCACGAACTTTTTGAACATTTTGAAGGAAGAGGTATTGATAAACACCAAAGAAATCTTACTATGCACGATTGATGTACAATCCCTGTACACCTCTATTCCGCATAACTTAGGAACAGAAGCAGTGGCATCCTTTTTGGTGACATCTGAAATGGAGGAAAATTTCACCATATTCCTCATGGAGTTACTTAACTTCACCTTATACCACAGCTACTTTCAGTGGAACAATGAGTACTATATCCAATCTTCCGGTACCGCCATGGGAAATTGCGCCGCACCGGCGTACGCGAATCTGTTTATGCACAGGTACGAACTTGACCACATTTTGAGCAACCATTCATGGACCAACAACTTAATTCTATATAAAAGATATATAGATGATATCTTCATTTTGTGGAAAGGAACGAAGGAAAGCTTGACAAATGCCATTAAAAACTTGAATGAAGTAAATGAAAGAATCCAATTCACCTACAACATACAGGAGGAGAAAATATCCTTCTTGGATGTAATGATTGAAAACAAACAGGGGCAATTGGAAACGACAATCTTCACTAAAGCTACTGACAGAAATAATTTGTTACATTTTCAAAGTTTCCACCAACCATCTTTGAAACAACACCTTCCGTACTCTCAGCTATTAAGAGTCAAGAGAATATCATCTACTGAACAAATTTACAATGAAAATTTCCCCAAACTCATTGACAAATTTCAGAAGCGAGGTTATCCCACGGCAATCCTCGAGGAAGCAAAAACTAAGGCATCTACCATTTCCCGTACTACATTATTGAAAGAAAAGACCACCATCACTCAACAAGAGAGAACAGCATTTATTTCTAAATATTCAACAGAAAGCTATCAGATCAAAAAGATCATTTTAAAACACTGGCCATTACTAGCACTTGAAGAAGATTTCAAGGGTATTTTCTCCAGTCCACCCAGGTTCGCATACCAGCGATCCAGAAACATCAAAGAGATATTGAATATCAAAACGGAAAGAAAAACCACAGTTCACAAAGGCACATTGCCATGCCACAATTGTGGTAATTGCAATGCCATCATTAAAGGTAATCAAGTCAGTCATCCCAGTCAAGGAACAGTGATAAAATTAAAAGTATTTGCCACCTGTGACAGTCGCAATGTAATCTACATGCTGAAATGCCCGTGTGGCTTGGCCTATGTTGGCAAGACCGAGCGAAAGATAAAAACCAGGTTGACGGAACACAAAAGTAACATTCGAACCAAAAATTCTAAAAGTCCCTTGGCAGCACATTTTGAACTTCATAATCACACTCCGAGTCAACTACGATTTTTAGTGTTGGAACAACCAAGTATCCTACCTGGTAGAGACAATAGCCAGTACCTACTGAGACGAGAAACATACTGGATAGACCGTCTCACCACGACCCATCCGAAAGGATTAAATGATCGGATAGACTTTCATTGCTTTCTATAAAAAGACATGCTTCACTGCATTACAGTACTAGCCTTAAAACTGTGCAATTGATAAGTGTATTTTATTTTAATTTACATTTTCCATCGTAATGTTTACTATTAATTTTGTACATTTGCTTATTAATTTTTCTTAAAACATTTACGATGACTTTATAGAAAACTGTTCACAGCACTCATGCTGTTTTGGCCTTGTATAGCTGCGCCCGTTGTTACACATTTACCGATGATTTACGAGTCTTTCTATCATAGTACACGGACATTCCAGACCCTGAGCAGTCTGTTATTTACCCTCGTTGACCACATGACCGTACACGTCACACGTCAGTTTCACGTTAAAAACACACACGATACTTCCGCATTCCATCCCGCCGACTACACACGGAGAGCGTCATCGTTGCCAGTGCTCCGCACTGATACTGGTAAGATACCGCCATTTAGGACATATGCTGGCCGGTACCCTTTCGGGTCCCGACCGCCAGAATCTACCGTTTCCGTTTTTGCTTACTTTGCTTTCTATGGATCGGGGTTGAGACCCGCCGCATGTAACTGGCGCCCGATGATTTCACCCAGTTAGACCGACGTCTATGTTTGATAGTTTTTTCTAATTGTGTACACTTTCACCCGTCTCCACCCTTTGCACTAAATGGTTCCGTGTTAGTTTACGGTCTCAACCGTTGCCTTTATCCGCCAACACACAGTCACTATATATTCCCTGATTTGACACTCACTTAATCTCGATAATTGTCCAGAGGTCACACGTGTACTATATTCATTTAAACTGGGTCACTTTTCAGATTCCTGTCTTGCATGATCAGATGTACGTTCATGAAACATTGTATGAAATGTTTTGGAAATGTTTTTGATAGGTATATTAGCATACTAGATGGCGTATTAACATATGTGTATCACCTTTCTTTTTGTCAACAGTACTATTTAATCCCCTGATGAAGGGCCCCAGCGCCCGAAATGCATTGGGAACTCATGGGGAATTGCTTTGAATTAACAAAGAAATGAAGATTGATGTGTTTATTTCACCATGTGAATATAACATTTTGAATGAAGCCAGAAAAATTTGATTCGCAATAAATTTATTTCAAATGGACCCTTTACCTTTCTGAAAATTTCTTTAACTGTGTGCATCCGGTGTCGCTACCCACGCTTGGGATAGCGCTACTCAGCATTCTACTTGGTCCTACAGTCCCTAAAGGATTACCGGATAGCACCAATGTAATGTCAAAGACCAGATTTTGAAATCTCAATAACACAGGAGTGCGTCAGTCCTAACACTACACAAGTTCAACATTCACCTTGGGGCTAACCCAGGACTCCGCACCCACGCTACATTATGGATGAAGATGGCATCAATATCATTGATCAACCAACCGAAACTTTTAGATACACAGAAGATGATACACAAAGGATATATGCGCTAATTCAAGACACAGATGATTCTACCACAAATACAGGATCAAAGGAAAGTAACATCAGACAACTGCTATACATGTCCAAAAAAATAGTTAATCAAAAATTGCACGCAAGTACTTTAATAAAATACCATAAGGTACAGAGGATTCCGCGTGGACTTCGCATCTCGTTGAAATCAACACTATGTAAGAACAACTCTAAATTCACAGAGAAATGGCAAGCAATACTGAACAAATGTTCTTTAGATTTGATCCTTCTCATTATAGAGGAATTGGCTAAACTAATTCAAGATCTCAACTAAGAAACCTCTCAACTTAAATCAGAATTAAACCAAATGTTAACGACAGAGGAAATGGACGACATCATTAATGACATCAACAAACAGTTGGATATCTATACCAAAGAAATAAACGAACGAAAAATCAGAAAATTCAAACGTGATTCTCTAGACTATAAGTTAGGAGAAGTATATACCTGGGCTGACATTTACGCTAAACGCAGACAACAAAGAACCAACACCAATAGATCAACGGATGAAACTTCATCCTCTGATGAATCACAACGGAGGAGATATCCACCCAACAAAACAACAACTGGTAAAACAATGGAGAGGCCAACTACATCAAGAGAAGGACCAAGTACCACATCAAGTGAAGGGCAAAGCCACGAAACCATTGATCCTTTTTTAGAGAAAGGCCCAAGCATCCAAGAAGAACCCGGAGGGGCAAAGGGAAAAACACAAAGAGACATGGTGGCAAAAAACACGAGGAGTCAGAAAATCTAGTCATCAACTTGTCCAAATACAAAATCTCGGCCAAGCAAGAACAGGTTTTACAAAAGGGTACCACGTTTGTCTCAACTTATCACTCAAATTCATTAGATACCCAAGTTTGCATATACAAGTTTATGAGACTTTTACGTTTGAGACACTTTTTTTCGAATGTCATTCCTAAACCTTCTGAACCCACCAAGGACACACTTATGGGTTTACGTACCAAAAGCAAATTTACACCTCCCACCAGTCACAAAGTACTAGACGCTTATGAGAAGGTGATCTCTAAGGAAATTGAAACCATATACAAAAAACCTTCATCTAAATCTACCAACATGTCAAAACAAGAGTATCAGGCTCTTAAGAAATTGGCAGAGACTACGGAGATAACCATTCGACAGGCAGACAAGGGCGGTGCCCTCGTCATCCTGGACACTGAATATTACGAACAACAACTGGATAACCATGTTAAAGACACCCAAATCTATCACAAAATTTCCAATGACCCTACCAAACAGTTTATTGTCACATTGAATATCATCATTGACAGAGCCATAAACCTTAACATCATTGGAACCAAGGAGAAGAATTATCTCATCAAAGACAACCCATCAGTGCCGTACATATACATGATCCCCAAGGTTCATAAACATCCCACCCATCCACCATGTCGGCCTATTGTTTCAACGGTAAATTCCATTCACGAACCGGTAGGAAGATATCTTGACAAACACCTGCAACCCATCGTACAAAAAATGTCCACGTACATTAAGGACACCACGAACTTTTTGAACATTTTGAAGGAAGAGGTATTGATAAACACCAAAGAAATCTTACTATGCACGATTGATGTACAATCCCTGTACACCTCTATTCCGCATAACTTAGGAACAGAAGCAGTGGCATCCTTTTTGGTGACATCTGAAATGGAGGAAAATTTCACCATATTCCTCATGGAGTTACTTAACTTCACCTTATACCACAGCTACTTTCAGTGGAACAATGAGTACTATATCCAATCTTCCGGTACCGCCATGGGAAATTGCGCCGCACCGGCGTACGCGAATCTGTTTATGCACAGGTACGAACTTGACCACATTTTGAGCAACCATTCATGGACCAACAACTTAATTCTATATAAAAGATATATAGATGATATCTTCATTTTGTGGAAAGGAACGAAGGAAAGCTTGACAAATGCCATTAAAAACTTGAATGAAGTAAATGAAAGAATCCAATTCACCTACAACATACAGGAGGAGAAAATATCCTTCTTGGATGTAATGATTGAAAACAAACAGGGGCAATTGGAAACGACAATCTTCACTAAAGCTACTGACAGAAATAATTTGTTACATTTTCAAAGTTTCCACCAACCATCTTTGAAACAACACCTTCCGTACTCTCAGCTATTAAGAGTCAAGAGAATATCATCTACTGAACAAATTTACAATGAAAATTTCCCCAAACTCATTGACAAATTTCAGAAGCGAGGTTATCCCACGGCAATCCTCGAGGAAGCAAAAACTAAGGCATCTACCATTTCCCGTACTACATTATTGAAAGAAAAGACCACCATCACTCAACAAGAGAGAACAGCATTTATTTCTAAATATTCAACAGAAAGCTATCAGATCAAAAAGATCATTTTAAAACACTGGCCATTACTAGCACTTGAAGAAGATTTCAAGGGTATTTTCTCCAGTCCACCCAGGTTCGCATACCAGCGATCCAGAAACATCAAAGAGATATTGAATATCAAAACGGAAAGAAAAACCACAGTTCACAAAGGCACATTGCCATGCCACAATTGTGGTAATTGCAATGCCATCATTAAAGGTAATCAAGTCAGTCATCCCAGTCAAGGAACAGTGATAAAATTAAAAGTATTTGCCACCTGTGACAGTCGCAATGTAATCTACATGCTGAAATGCCCGTGTGGCTTGGCCTATGTTGGCAAGACCGAGCGAAAGATAAAAACCAGGTTGACGGAACACAAAAGTAACATTCGAACCAAAAATTCTAAAAGTCCCTTGGCAGCACATTTTGAACTTCATAATCACACTCCGAGTCAACTACGATTTTTAGTGTTGGAACAACCAAGTATCCTACCTGGTAGAGACAATAGCCAGTACCTACTGAGACGAGAAACATACTGGATAGACCGTCTCACCACGACCCATCCGAAAGGATTAAATGATCGGATAGACTTTCATTGCTTTCTATAAAAAGACATGCTTCACTGCATTACAGTACTAGCCTTAAAACTGTGCAATTGATAAGTGTATTTTATTTTAATTTACATTTTCCATCGTAATGTTTACTATTAATTTTGTACATTTGCTTATTAATTTTTCTTAAAACATTTACGATGACTTTATAGAAAACTGTTCACAGCACTCATGCTGTTTTGGCCTTGTATAGCTGCGCCCGTTGTTACACATTTACCGATGATTTACGAGTCTTTCTATCATAGTACACGGACATTCCAGACCCTGAGCAGTCTGTTATTTACCCTCGTTGACCACATGACCGTACACGTCACACGTCAGTTTCACGTTAAAAACACACACGATACTTCCGCATTCCATCCCGCCGACTACACACGGAGAGCGTCATCGTTGCCAGTGCTCCGCACTGATACTGGTAAGATACCGCCATTTAGGACATATGCTGGCCGGTACCCTTTCGGGTCCCGACCGCCAGAATCTACCGTTTCCGTTTTTGCTTACTTTGCTTTCTATGGATCGGGGTTGAGACCCGCCGCATGTAACTGGCGCCCGATGATTTCACCCAGTTAGACCGACGTCTATGTTTGATAGTTTTTTCTAATTGTGTACACTTTCACCCGTCTCCACCCTTTGCACTAAATGGTTCCGTGTTAGTTTACGGTCTCAACCGTTGCCTTTATCCGCCAACACACAGTCACTATATATTCCCTGATTTGACACTCACTTAATCTCGATAATTGTCCAGAGGTCACACGTGTACTATATTCATTTAAACTGGGTCACTTTTCAGATTCCTGTCTTGCATGATCAGATGTACGTTCATGAAACATTGTATGAAATGTTTTGGAAATGTTTTTGATAGGTATATTAGCATACTAGATGGCGTATTAACATATGTGTATCACCTTTCTTTTTGTCAACAGTACTATTTAATCCCCTGATGAAGGGCCCCAGCGCCCGAAATGCATTGGGAACTCATGGGGAATTGCTTTGAATTAACAAAGAAATGAAGATTGATGTGTTTATTTCACCATGTGAATATAACATTTTGAATGAAGCCAGAAAAATTTGATTCGCAATAAATTTATTTCAAATGGACCCTTTACCTTTCTGAAAATTTCTTTAACTGTGTGCATCCGGTGTCGCTACCCACGCTTGGGATAGCGCTACTCAGCATTCTACTTGGTCCTACAGTCCCTAAAGGATTACCGGATAGCACCAATGTAATGTCAAAGACCAGATTTTGAAATCTCAATAACACAGGAGTGCGTCAGTCCTAACACTACACAAGTTCTAATGTCAAGATCCCTCACCTCTAGGACTGCCTGGGCCTAATGGGCAAGTTTGGGGGTAACCCAGATCCGCCTCCAATTGGCTATAAGCCTATATCTGGCCACATCCCTGACCAATTGACAACCCAGGTCCAGAAGCAGAGGAACTGTGGGAGTGGATTGGGGGAGGCCAATGAGGGACCTGAGGAATTTGTTCTGGCCCATCACTAGATTTTCCATGTTGGCATAACCCCACAGCTCAACCTCATATAAAATTGATGCACCAATTTTGATGTTATGTAACTCGAGAACTGGGGCTATTGGTTTGGTATATGAGCGTTTGTGTTCCCTGAGCAAAACTCATGAGAGTTGGGCATGTTTTGCTGTAAGACAATCTAATTGGGCTTTCCAGTTTAGTTTCCTGTCATTAAGGACCCCCAGGTATGAAAATTTCTCCGTTTGTTCGAGAGACCCATCTCTCATTTTAACTTCTCTGATGACTTTTTTTGTGTTGTTTAGAACCATGTACTTAGTTTATCAACATTTACAGTTAGATCGTGGTCTGCACAAAATTCTTCGAATCTAGTTAGGGCACGTTGAAGACCTTGCCTAGTTTTCAACGGTATGAGGGTGTCGTCAGCGAACATTAAAAGGGGGGTCCTATTTCCAGTTAAACATGGGGCATCTGAGGGATAATCTTTATAGTAGTTTACAACCCCATTAATGTAGATGGAGAAGAGAGTTGGTGCGAGGACGCATCCCTGGCGCACTCCCTTCTCCACAGGGAACTTCCCAGTCGCCCGACCTGCCAGGTCCCACCTAGCCTTGGCATAGTTACCAGTGTGTAGTTTGACCACGAGAGCCAAAAGCTCTAGCGGTAAGCCCAGTTTCAAGAGTGTAGACCACAGCTTTGGGCGCGGAACCAAATCAAACGCTGACTTTAAGTCAACGAAGGCAGCATAAATGGTCCCTTTCCCCAGAGTGACTGTTCGCCAATATATTAAAATACATTTTAAAACCTGGTCCACAGTACTAATTGATTGACGGAACCCCGCTTGAA
This sequence comes from Lissotriton vulgaris, assembly GCF_964263255.1. NCBI lineage: Eukaryota > Metazoa > Chordata > Amphibia > Caudata > Salamandridae > Lissotriton > Lissotriton vulgaris. The sequence goes on along the minus strand of NW_028247420.1, from coordinate 8,214 downwards.
GGTTAGAAACGATGATTTAGTCTTCCATCCATTCCTGGATTCTGCCTAATACCACCCTGTCAACAACTTTCTGGATACAATCAATCAGGCTTATAGGCCTGTAGTTGCCAGGGTTAGAACAATCTCCTTTTTAAAAGATGGGTATGATAACCGCACCTGCCCAAGTACTAGTCAGGGATGCACCTTGGGCAATAAAATTCAATAACAATAGGAGATATTGAGCCCAAGAAGAAACATCTTGTAAAAAAACGTCGGCGGGAATACAATCGAGCCCCGGAGCACTAACTCTTGGGACCTTTAGGAGAGCAATTTCCACGTCCTGTTTGGTGAATGATATTGCAGGGACAGAGGTAGGCATCTCAAAGATATCTGTCACTGCTGGACTGGCTGCAAACTGGGCACCAAAGTGATCTATCCAAAATCAGGCGCCACGGTATTATAGGGAATAATGCACTGATCCCTATTCCCCCATTTCACTAGGTGCCAGAACGCAGTCATGTCTCTATCTGTACAGGGTTTTAGCAGGTCCCTCCAATGGGCTTCGTCCCAGTCCCTCCTCGCCTGAGATTGAGCGAGCTTGTAGGCCTTCCTTTTCTCACGTGTCGTATCACTGTCCTTATTTTTCATGGCAGAAGCTAATGATTTGTAGGCTAGACAACAAGCAGAGTTGTACCAAACAGCAGCTTTCTGGGCAATTATGTTGGGATTAATTTGGTTCTGACGATAAAGAAACTTTTAAGACTATTAAAAAAGTTTTCGTGGACCTGTATGACAGTATTTACAGGAGAACTCTGAAGTTTATCTGAAGTTTATCATCCTGAAAAAATAGCTATGGCTTCAGTTAAATACAATAAATACAGTGTCACTCTGCATTGTGTCAAGTGCTTTATTTATATATTTATACTACCTACTGTTTTGCAAACTTAAAACAATGACGACAGTACTGCCTTAGTTTGACTCACCTCGTTACGTTCTCAATTAGGGTTGAGGGAGGCAAAAGAAAGGAGTAAACTACATGTCTACAGATGTACTCCTATATTTAGAACACTGGATGAAGCACTGAATAAATAAAGTTAGATACAAAAGAACATACACAAAAAAGGCTGCATAAAAGATGCACAAAGGAAAGCAACATAAATAGGTCACCAAATCTTGAACACAAACTGGTAAGTCACCAAAAGAACAAAAAGGCTAAGAACACTTCAACAGACGCAACGCTGTGGAACTCATTGTGAAGAAACGTAGAAACATACTGTAAATAAAGCGGAATTCAAATAAAGAAAAAGTAAAAAAGATACATGGATGACAAAGTCACTGGAGTAATACTCTGTTCCCCAACACAAAAAAAGATTTTGCAGAAGTTATATGTACGAATGTTTAAGGAGCTGCAAAGGGACCCGATCCACCGGGACTCAAAAAATAACATTGGGGACCTTGGAGAGAACGCCAATGCCCCCACGGTCCCAGCCGGCTCCCCGCATCCTTCGAGAGCCGGCGTTGCTTTCTCAGAGAGAACAGCTTACATGCTGCTCTCTCTAACGAAAAGCAATCTGCTTTCCTACTTGAAAGAGACAGCAGATTAACTTGCTCTCTCTTTCAAATAGTAAACTGGTTTGCCGTGCTAAAGTGGGAGCCACGGCGCTCCCGCCCTACCATAGCAAACAGCAGTGTACCGGGGAAAGGCACCCCGAGACACTGCAAGAGCTGGCCCTGGGAAATGATGGTCCCCAGGGTCATCAAGGGCTCCAGTAAGGAGGCTGCGCTACCCCCTCCCAACATTAAAAAGTCCAGAGAAGTGGAAGTCCTCGGAGCTGGGAAATCCGTGCCATCACAGACCCCGCTTTTTTAAATATTACTACCCCAGGATGGTGGCGGACCCGAAGAATGTAGGAGAGCCGTGAGCCCCCCGCATACTTCAAAAAAACTGTGGCTGCCAACACTTCCTGGTTTGGAGTGCTGACAGACAGTTGACAACCAATCAGCATGCAGCTTGTGCTCGTAATTGTACAGATTTCCGTACGTGTACGCCGCGATTTTTCTTTAAAAAAAAAAAAATTATATTATATATATAGCCTAAACATCCATGTACGACCCCCTGAGCAAGCCTTTAGGGTCAGAATGTTTCTACCCTGCCCCCTTTCCTTATTTCTCAACTTTGTTTTACTGTTTTCTTGTGACTCGGTTCTAGCGACAAACAAGATGGCTGCCAACACTTCCTAGTTTGGAGTGCTGACAGACAGTTGACAGCCAATCAGCATGCAGCTCGTGCTCGTAATTGTACAGATTTCCGTACGCGTACGCCGCGATTATTCTTTAAAAATATATATAGGCTAAACATCCATGTACGACACCCTGAGCAAGCCTAGAGGGTCAGAATGTTTCTAGCCTGCCCCCTTCCCTTACTTCCCAACTTTGTTTTACTGTTTTCATGTGACTCGGTTCTACCGAGGCACAAGATGGCCGCCAACACTTCCTGGTTTCGAGTGTTGACACAGACAGTTGACAGCCAAGAAGCATGCAGCTCGCGCTCGTAATTGAACGGATTTCCGTATGCGTGCTGAACTCTAGATATCGCTATGATTTTACTTGCAATTTTCTCAGAAACTACTGAATGGATTTACACCATTTAACAAAAAGCACAATCTGCGAACCAAACTCTACCTCTCTGCCAAATTTCTTGTAATTCCGTTCAGCCGTTCGGGCTATAGCCCTGGCTAAAAGTCCCTATGGAACATTGCATGGGGAAAACACGTTTTGGGACCCCCCTTTTTTCTCGGCCCCCACTTGACAAATCATCCCCAAACTTTCAGGGAAGGAGCGGAATCGAGCAGGCCATTTTCTTGGAGAAATTCACGAAGATTCGTCCACCGGCGCCAAAGTTATTCCAAATAGAATGTTGTGGATTTCCTATGGAAACTAGGTCCTAACTATAACTACCTACTGGCGACCGCCAGTAGGTAATATATATATATATATTCCTATACGCTGCCAGAAGTCCAGGGATGACGTCAGCTAATTGGCTATGAAATTGGACGAACCGGGAACTCATTTCCTTCTACGTCTGCACGCTGTATGCCGCCCCGTGAGCAATGAGCAGAAGGAGCTCCGAAATGCATAGGGGCTTGATGAAATATTCAGCGCTGTTGCCTGTTTTGCCGGATAAAGGACTTGACCTTGATGGCTGAGTTCGCCTGTTACTGGTTGCACCTTCAACTGTGGCAGCGTATAGGAAAATATATATACATATGTATATGTGATCAAGTCCCCGAGGCAGGGACGAAACGCGTTATGGCTGCCAGCGTTTGTTTGTTGCTGACTATGCAAATAAACTAAAAGGCATTTAAAAACAGCTTGGTGGTCTGTGCTCTCTGTGTGCATCCTGCGAGGGAAAAGCAGCTGCAGTAGGAGTTTGTGGCGATTATATATATATATATATATATATTCACTAAAAAAAACATAGGTTTCACATCAGTTATAGTTAGCTGGAAATTTTACTGACATAAAACCAATGAAATTCCACGTTATAGTTAGTTGGACTCACTATAACTTGCGCGCCTGCAATGCACTGCTGATGACGTCACATATTACATCACTCATGACATGGTCAGTGACATCACTCATGACATCACTGATGACACCATCCAGTGAATGTGTGTCTTTATGAAAAATAAATATGTTTTATATTTGTATTTGTAAAGGACGATGGAAGAGTAAATGGTTTAATAAGTGTGTAAATGGATGTTTTTTTTAAAAGAATTGATTGGTTAACTGCCTTATTAAGTGTATCTTAATGAATACATATATTAACGAATAATTTTTATATTTTAAAATATATGTATCAGTGTTTCACTTTGTGTATAAGTGGCTGCATGGGTTGGTGACTGACTCTCTGTTTGTATGTTTTTTGAAGACAGCATATGTGCAGGACTGTATGGGTGGATGAGTGTGTATATGTGTGTGTTAGTGAGTAAATGCCTGTCTCACTAGTGTCTTTATGAGTAACTACATATGTTTTAATCTTGTATATATGAGCATTGATGTATATAAGTCAGTATATGTGAGAGTGAGAGATTGAAAGAGTTCCTTTTTAAATAAGTATGTGTTTCTATAAGTGATTGTTTAAGAGAGTAAGTATGTGTAAGTTTCCTTAGAAGTAATGTGCTAACGTATGTATAGCTGTATATGCAAATAAATGGATGTTCAATAGTTTATTTGCATGTGTGAGTATGTGTGTGAGTAACTTTTGTAAGACTGTCGGTGTGTAACAGGATGTATATGTGTTTCACTATATATGATGAGTGAGAATATGTATGAGTGACTATATAAAACTGTTGGTGTATGAGTGGATGTGTATATAGATGGTGGAATTACTGAATTGGTTTTTGTAACTGGTATGGGTATCTCCATTTTTTTTTGAAAATGTTAGTTTCTATTGTTTGAATATGTGTTTCAATGGTTACATTACACTGAAAGGAGGTCTGTCACTCTGTCACAAGGATGGTGTCATCAGTGATGTCATGAGTGATGTCACTGACCATGTCATGAGTGATGTAATATGTGACGTCATCAGCAGTGCATTGCAGGCGCGCAAGTTATAGTGAGTTCAACTAACTATAATGTGGAATTTCATTGGTTTTATGTCAGTAAAATTTCCAGCTAACTATAACTGATGTGAAACCTATGGTTTTTTTTGTGAATTTAATAGGTTTTTTAAATGCTAATTCCTAACTATAACTGGTGTGAAACCTATGGTTTTTTCAGTGAATTTCATTGTTTTTTTAAATGCTAATTCCTAACTATAACTGGTGTGAAACCTATGTTTTTTTCAGTGAATTTCAAACGTTTTTTAAATGCTAATTCCTAACTATAAGTCTCAGTTTATATGTAAGACTGTTAGCACTCTAGTTGTTCTTTAGAACACTCTGGTACATTCTGTCATTGGGCTACAGTTGGGCTATATCTAGCTGATATTTGGGCTACATTTGCATTTTTTGGTCTCTGGTGGCCATCTTTGGGCAACATTGGGCTACATTTGGGCTACATTTTGGCATATATATAGCCCAATGTAGCACAATATATATTTTATCAAAGTTAATTTTCGTAAAAACCACTTAAGAATAGGGCTACCAGTCCCTACAATTTTTCCCAATTTTTTTTTTTTTATTTTTTGCTTTGGAGCGCTCCCGGTGCGCTTCCCGGGGAGCGCCCCGAAAAGCGTACTTTTATAAAGCGCCCCCGGGCGCGCTCCGGGGAGCGTCCCGTAAGCGCCAATATCGCGAACGAAAACATGATCATGACGTATCGCGTGTCCGCGTGATACGCACGGCGTAAGCGCACCCGGAAGTACTCGAGCGAATACGATCGCGCAACGTAAACATCCGACGCGCTTACGCTACGCGACCCGGAGCGCCCCCGGGCGCGCCCGGGGGCGCGTAGCGTAAGCGCGTCGGGTCATGTGACCTGAAAATAACACTTTTCATTGGTTCATAACAGTTTTAGTTTCATAATGATGAAGCCCCTGGTCTTGTGACCTGAAAATAACACTTCTCATTGGTTCAGGACAGTTTTTTTTCAAAATGATGAAAGACCCCACCTTTTTTCCTTATTCTGACTTTGTCCTTTGACTGAGGAAGACCTGTTTGTACATCTCTGTACCTTTTTGATCTTAATAATGGCTTCAGTAGCAGCAGCAGCTGGTGCATGTGCCCCACCACCACCACCACCACCAACAGGACCAGCTCCAGATTATATTGGTGGTCAAGAACAGGAGGAGGAGGAAGAGGAAGAGGAGGAGGGGAGGAGAAGATGGCTGCCTGAAGAAAATACCCCATACAAACCCAAGCCACACATTGTATGGGAGTTTTTTTCAATCCCAGAGGGCAAGAAAAAAGTGAATGCGGCCAAGGTAACTTGCCTAATCTGCAATGAAGAACTTTCACGGGGCAACTCAAACAAAAAATATTCATTTGGTAACCATACCATGATTCGTCATATGACCCGAAAGCACCCAAACAACTACTCTCGTGCAGAGTTCAGGGAACTGGCCAGTAACCTCCCCCAGTCGTCAAGGACCACCTCCCAAAGAAACCAACCCACTTCATCGGGACCAGAAACATCAGAGATGATGCCTTGTATTCAGCCAAGATTTGCTGATTTTAAAATCACTTGTTCTGCATGTGGCAAGCTTATCGCCTATGGTGAAAAAAGCGTAAAGCTCATCGTCCTTGCAGGTGATACTCACAAGTGCCCCAAAAAGAAGTAATTTTTTGGGTTTTTTGTTTTTTTGCTCCAGTTGAGCCAGTTTCAATTCCCTTTTTTTTGTGTCTCCCGCTAAAAAAATACAAAAAAAATATAAAACTGTTTTGAAAAGCCAAAAAAAGTACAATATGTTCAAAAAACACAAAAAAATATAAAACAACAAAAAGAAGAAAAAAAAGTTCTTTTTAGAACTACCTCCAATTTCTAAATAAAGGCTTCTTTTTTTTATAAACTCTGTCATCTTTTTCCCTCATTTTACGCTCCCCGGTGCACTACCTGGTGCGCGTACTGGGCGCTTCCCCTGCGCAAAACGAAAAAAAAAATATTTTAAATGCCCCGCGGGGCCCTTTTATAGCCCCCACATCAAACCTAGGGGGTCAAGGGGGGGTCTACCCTGCCCCCTTATGGTCATTTCCCTCTTTGTTTTGCCCACCTCTCGTGTCTCGATCCTACCGAGACACAAGATGGCGGCCGCTCCAGACTGTTTCAAATGCTTACAGACACCCGAGAGCCAATCAGCTTTCCGTGCGCACCTCGCGTGGCGTGCCCGGTGCGCGTACCGGTGCACGTACCAGTGCGCGGCTATAGATATATATATTTTTTTGAACCTTAAATACTCAAAATCGACTGGAGCACATATCTTGAGACATAGCAAAGGCACATCGGGCTACCAGTCCCTACAATTTTGCCAAGTTTGGTGGAAATCCATTCAGCCGTTCGGGCTAAAAGTGAAATCGACCGCCCTATGGAAATTAACATGGGGAAAACGCGTTTTGGGACCCCCCTTTTATCTCGGCCCCCGCTTGACGAATCCCCCCCAAACTTTCAGGGAAGGACCAGAACGCCGCGAGGCCATTTTGAGGAAATTTTGAGGCAGATTCGTCAACCGGCGCCAAAGTTATTCCAAATAGAATTTTGAGATTTAACATTGAAAAAAATCCTAACTATAACTACCTACTGGCGACCGCCAGTAGGTAATATATATATATATATATATATATATATATATATATATTTTAGAAAGGGCTCCCGACCAGCGTTTTTTCAGGAACCACACAAATGACTCGCACTCCAGGGTCTGTGTTTCAATTGCGTTTAATGGCAATAATATATATATATACATTGCAGAACAGAGATCCAGTGGGAGAAAGGAAATCAAGTGAGCCCACAACATAAATGCAGCAGGTGAGGATTATTTCTGGTAGCAAAGACCATATATATATATATATATATAATTAAAAAACATTATATTATAAATTAAAACATTAAAATATTTAATAATTTTAAACTTACATTTTGCACTCCATTGAGTGCAACAGTGGGGAAAGTGTTGGATAGCTGAGGGGACAAAATTACTATTCCCACTCCAGTGAGTGCAAAAGCAAGGAAATTGTTGGATAGTGAAGGGGAAAAGAATTACTATTCCCACTCCAGTGACTATAACAGTAGAGAAAATATTGGATAGTGGAGGGGGAAAAGTTACTGTTCCCACTCCGGTGAGTGCAACAGTAGAGAAAGTGTTGGATAGTGGAGAGGTAAAAATGAGTATTCCCACTCCAGTGAATGCAACTGTAGGGAAAGTGTTGAATAGCAGAGGGGGGAAATTTGCTATTTCCACTCCAGTGAGTGTAACAGTAGGGAAATTGTTGGATACCGGAGGGGTATAATTTACTATTCCCACTCCAGTGAGTGCAACAGTAGGGAAAGTGTTGGCTAGAGAAGATATAAAAATTACTATTCCCACTCCAGTGAGGGCAACAGTACAGAAAGGGTTGGATAATGGAGGGGAAAAAATTACTCTTCCCACTCCAGTGAGTGCAACAGTAGGAAAAGTGTTGGATAGCGTAGGGGCAAAAATGACTATTACCATTCCAATTACTGCAACATTAGGGAAAGTGTTGGATAGCGGAGGGGTACAAATTACTATTCCCACTCCAGTAAGTGCAACAGTAGGAA